>NW_023416284.1:8638492-8910992 GCF_014176215.1 Rousettus aegyptiacus
CAGTGCCGTGGGAGGAGGGGACCCCTCCCAGAGCTCCAGCTGCCAAGAGCAAAGCCTGGAGTTTGGTTCTCATCCAGGTGGGGCTAGAGGAAGCAAATGGCAGCCCAACGGGGTTTAATTCCCAGCCGAAGGGCAGAGGCGTGACTCCCCACAGAGTCCAGGCGACCTGTTCAGCGACAGCTTCCCTCCACCGGGGCAGAGGGCCTGCCCGAGGCGCTCCCGGGAAGCCACCGTGGTCGGGTCAGCGGCCTCCCTAGGAGCCACCTCCCTGGGCCTCACTTCCCTCCCATGCTCGGGCCCCATCAGTCTGAAACGTCCCTAACACTGAGAGTCGGGCACCAGCTCCGCCAGCTCCTGACTCTGTGGCTTTAGTTTCCTCTTCTGTACAACGGGATGATGAGTATACCCACCCACGCACCCACCTGTCACAGGAACACAGCCAGGATGGCAGGGGAGAGGGCAGGTGGAGGTCTGCTTCCTCAGTGACCGCTGGGCCCCTGTCCTTGCGTAAGACTCCTTCTGACCAGATTCCATCTTAAGGTGTTGGATTTTCTTAAAAATGGTGTTTACCGGTAACGTGGCCACATCACGTTAGGCTGCAGGGTCCCAAACTAGCCCAGCTCTGCCCCTCTCCCTCCTTCCCCCAGCCCAGGGCCCCATGGGGCCACCCCCTGCCTGACAGGGGAGAGAAGCAAATGAGTCCCCCCTCCATGGGCTCTTCTGGCCTGGCCCTTCGAGGTTCCAGCCTAGCAGGTCTGGAATTCCAGCCATGGTGACCTAAGCTGCCGCTCTGCCAAGCTGTCCGTGAAGAGTTCAAGTCCAGCTCCGGGAGCCAGGAACCGCAAAGCTGGAGTTTAAAGAGCCTCCCTGGACCCCCGAACCCCACTGCGTGGGTCTCTGCAAGTCTCCTCGCATGTGATGACATGGCCCCAGACGACGTGCCTCCGCCCTGCTCTACCCAGAACAGAAAGAAGGGGAGGGCAAAGTGTGGGGGCATGGAGGACCCCCGCACCACCCCGCGGGGCCGGCAGGACGGACGTCAGCTTCTGTTGGGCCCTGAGCTACGTGCGCTCATGTCGTCAGGTGGTTGGCAGAGTTGGACGTCCAGGACAAGATGGGGTGGCCCAGCCGTTGCCTGGCCGGTGTCACCGCCCTCGGCTGCCTTCAGGCGCAGGGGGCTTCGCTGCAGAGACGGCATCACATAGAGTCTGGAAAGGCAGCGGAGCCCGCCCTGCTGCCGGAGCCTCCTGCACGGGCCTGGGCTCGTCGGCTTCGCTCCGACTGCCAGAAACGGCGCCCTGGGGGTCTGCAGGGAGCAGAAGTCACGCGGCCGCCCCGGGAGGCTGCTTGGAGCATGTGGCTCCGTGTGTGTAACAGCTCGATTGAGAGATAATTCACAAAGCATGCAATTCACCCAGTTACGATGCATAATTCAATGGTTTTTATTATATTCGCGGAGTTGTGCATCCATCATCGCCGTCTATATTGGAACGTTTCATCACTTCTCAAAAAGAAACTCCCAGCCCTTTAGCGCCCACTTCCCCGTCCCCAGCCCCCACCCCTCCCACCACCCCCAGCCCTAGGCAACCACTAATCGACTTTCCATCTCCGTAGAGTTCCCTGTTCTGGACATTTCGTAGAGATGGAGCCATACAATATGCGGCCTTTTGCGACTGGCCTATTTGTCTTAGCATATCTTCGAGGTTTATTCATATTGTAGCATGAATCATTACTTTTTTTTATTGTCGAATAATATTCCATTATGTGGATGGATAGGCTGCGTTTTTTAGATTTATTCGTCAGTTGGTGTCCATTTAGTTGTTTCGCCTTTGGGCTACCGCGATTGATGCCGCTATAAACATTCGTCTGCACGTTTTCTGTGTGGGACGTACACTTTCCTTTCTCTTGGGCACCTGCCTGGGAGTGGAATTGCTGGATCGTGTGGGGAGCTGCGTTTAATCCCTTGAGCTGTCGGGGGGCTCCCCGCCGCGGCTGCTCCGCGTCCCGTTCCCGCCGGCGCCGGGCGAAGGTTCCGGTTTCTCCACATCCACGTCGGCGGCACCTGTCGCCGGCTGCTTTTTTGGGTTTTAGCCACGGCAGTGAGTGAGAAGCAGCACCTCGCTCTGGCTTTGGTTTGCACGTCCCTGCCGACGAGCCACGTCGGGCACCTTCTCAGGTGCCCGTTGGCCGTTTCCTGGAGAGGCGCCTGTCCAGATCCTCTGCCCATTTCTTAAACTGGGTTATGTGCCCTTTTTATTATTGAGCTGTAAGAGTTCTTTATATATTCTAGGCGGAAGCTCCTCATCGAATCTATGATTTGCAAACGTTTTCTCTCGTTCCCTGGTTTGTCTTTTTACTTTCTCGACGGTGTCCTTCGAAGCACAAAAGTCTTTCATTTTAATGAAGTTTAATTTACCTATTTTTCTTCCGTTGCTCATGCATTTGGTGTCATGCCTTGCTTCATGATTTTAATGCAGTGCTTTTCACTGGTGAGAGAGGGGCAGATGATGGGCCGAGGGATTCTGGTGGGCTCATCTCAGCAGGGACAAGTTTTAGGGACCCATCAGCTTCCTGGGCCATGGGGTTTCACAGGATCACCAGGCCTCTTGTTTTTTGTACTGGGGATCTAGCCACTTTACAGCAGGGATAGACATTTAATTGAGGACTTCATTTAATGATGGACTAACTCCCTTGGTTGGATCAATAAAACTGAGAGGTTGAGAATAGGGACTCTGGAGCCAGGCGGGCCTGGGTTCGAATCCTGGGAATGCCACTGAGTGACATGGGAACTTGGGAAAGAAATGGTCATCTTTCCAAACGAGCCCCGGCTCGTCATCTGTTGAAGGGGTAGGAACAGGGTCCCTTCCCGGCATTCGGGGCTGGCAGAAAGCCAGGCCCTGGGGAACTAACTCGCTCCTCTGCCCGCAGCCATGAAAGCCGACCGGAAGCGCCTGAAGGGGGAGAAGACCGACCTGGTGAGCCAGATGCAGCAGCTGTACGCCACGCTGGAGAGCCGCGAGGAGCAGCTCCGCGACTTCATCCGCAACTACGAGCAGCACCGCAAGGTCGGGCCCCGCCCCCCGCACGGACGCCAGCCCCTCCGAGCCCCTGCTCCCCACTCACGGTCCGACCGCGAATCCCAGAACACAGGCGCCGGCTCGCGTCACCCCGTGCTCACTCGGGGAGCCCTCGAACGCGCCCGCCCCCACCTCCCCTGCTCCTGGCCTGGGCGCAGCCCCTGGTCGGGGGACCCCGTGGTCTCTGGGCAAACAAGCCTGGACGAGGTAGCCAAGCTGGTGACCATGTGGCCTCTGGATTCTGGCTGCCTTGGGTTCAGATGCTGCCTCCCTGTGTGAGTGTGCACGTGTGTGTGTGTGTGTGTGTGTGTGTGTGTGTGTGTGTCCTCAGACATCTCAACTTGTCAGAGCCTCGGGTTCCTCATCTGCTAAGCAGTGATCATGGTGCAGACCTTGCAGAGTGGTGACAAGGACTGCATGTGGCAGTGAATGCAGAGCGCCCAGCATGGTGCCTACCGCATAGTAATTGCTCAGTAAACGCTAGCCGCGCCTCTTATTAATAATGCCACAATAAACACGTGAAGAGAGCCGGGGAGACAGCAGGAAATTCTACCCGCAGCGAGAGAGTCTTGGAAGGCTTCACGGAGGAGGTGGCATATGAGTTGGGCTCTGTGGGATGAGTAGGAGTTTATGCTCAGATGCCTGGGGAATTCGGTTCAGCAAATGTCTATCTGGTGTGTGTACACATGCCAAAGCAGGAACCAAAACTTAAGGAAAAGAAGAGGCGGTCCCCCCAGCCGAGGAGGCCTTAGTGAGCTGCCGCACCTGCAGGGGGAGAGCGGTTACCTTCTGGTGCACAGGGCAGAAAAGCTGTGGAAAACTCAGGTGCATGACACCGTATGACAAGGACTGTGACCGAGGATCACAGGTACTCTGGAGAAAATGGAGGCAGGAGGTTCGTTCAGCCTTGCTGGCCACGGGAGTTTTGATAAGTCCTTTGAACCGTTGGCGGTGGCACGCCACTTACGTGAGTGCGTTTGTAAGCGTTGCCTGGGAGTTGAGAGGCCCATGACAGAGACGGGATTGGAATCTAAACGTTCATCTCTGCAGTCCACTCTGGTCTTCGCGAGCGACCCTCCCTGTCCCCTCCCAGACAGGCTGCTCTCTTCTCTCTGTGATGGAAACAGCCCCAGGGGCGCTCTCTGGGCCAGGCCACCCGCAGCCTCTGGCTTGCGGCGCCCCGACAGCGCTCTGGGGCTCTCGTCTGCCTTGGGCACCAGCCCCAAGCCCCAGGGTCCCAGCCTCCCTGAGCAGCAGGTCCCTGGCTTCCGCCGCCTGCATCCTTCACAGTAGGCGAGCAGGGACCCTTTGGAGTCAGCCTCCCCAGGCCTGTCTCGTGCAGATAGGGTGTGGCAATGAGTCGAAAATCTGTGGAAGCAGGGGAGGAAGAGGAACTGCCACTGCCTGTTTTCTTGGTCCTCTTCCGGGTCTCGGACTTTTCACCCTGTCCTCATGTGGTGGAAGGGGCCAAGGAGCTCTCTGAGGTCACTTTTATAAGGGCGCTGATCCCATTCACGAGGGCTCCACCCTCATGACCATCACCTCCCACAGGTCCCGCCTCCTAACGGCATCACAGTGGGTGTTAAGATTCCAACTTGAATCTTGGCCGGACACGAACATTCAGACTAGAATCATGTGCCACGCAAACGTTTCAGTCAATGACAGACTGCGTATAGGACAGTGGTCCCATAAGATTATAAACTGAAAAATTCCTATGGGCTGGTGACGTCATAGCCTGTGACTTTGGGAGATTTGCCAAGGATGAAGAGGTTGCAGCAATCACCAGGGCTGTGGCTGAGATGGCAAACAACTTTAAGCAGGTTGTGGACACGGATGACATTGAGGAGCTCCTGGATGACATTGAGAAAGTGGCCGATGAGGTGCTGAGACTGGAACGGGAATAAGTAGCTGAAGAAGAGGCAAGAGAAAAGGAAACTGCAGGAGGAGAAAACAGAAGAAGAACCACCCCCCCAAAAAAAAAAAAAAAATCACCGTGAAAGGTTTAGCAGAAGCCTTTGCTGTCCTCAGTAAGCTCCTCAAAAAGTTTGAACACACGGGCCCCGCCACCGAAAGGTTTTCATTAATAGCGAGGGATGATCATGGTGTGTTATCTGCTTACAAGCAAATATGATGGAAAAAAGAAACCAAGCAAGCAACCATGGAAATGTTTCTGAAAAGAGCGGCACCTCCTCCAGAAGTGCCTCAGGCAGGTCTTTCAGGAGGTGTTCCAGAAGAAGGCAGTGTCACAGTCCGGAGGAGGTGGCAGCTCCGTGCCTGTCATCGCCACCGAAGGCCTTCCAGTGGGACACGATGTGGAGGTGGGAGGCAGTGGCACTGAGGGTGGCCCCCGTGTAGGCCTAGGCTAATGTGTGTGTGTGCGTTTGTTGTTGTTGTTTTTTTTAAGTTTAAAAAGTAAAAAACGTTTTAAAATTTTTAAATAGAAAAAAAAGCTTATAGAACAAGGATATAAAGAAACAAATCTTTGTACAGCTGTACAACGTGCGTTTTAAGCTAGGTGTTTTTTCAAAAGAGCCCAGTTTTGAAAAATCGAAAACCTTATACAGTACAGCAAAATTGTGAGCAAACATTAGTTTATTAAAGAAGAAAGAAAATATCTTTGTTATAAACTTAGCGTGTCCTAAGTGGACAGCGTTGATACGCCTTCAGGGGTGCACGGTGACGTCCGAGGCCTTCACACCCGCTCCCCCTCACTCGCGACTCCCCCAGAGCGACTCGCAGGCCTGCCAGCCCCTTTCACGCTGAGCGCCCTGTGCAGCTGTGCCGTTCGTGTCTTTCATACCGTATTTTTACTGTACCTTTTCTGTGTTTGATATGTTTAGATATACAAATACCATTAATGTGGCAGGTGCCTGCAGCATTAAGTACAGTGACATGCTGTACGGGCTTGTAGCCAGGAGCAGCAGGTGGACCGTACAGCCTAGGTGTGCGGTAGGCTGTCCCGCCTGGGTTCGTGTGAGTGCGCTGTGATGTTCGCACGATGCAGTCGCCTAACGACGCACTTCTCAGAACGTACCCCATCACTCAGCCACACGTGACTGTACGGCACACCTGCCTCTCCTGGTCCACCTCTCCTTCTCCTTCCCCAGCTGGAGGGGCCTGTGAGGTATGATCGTCCCTGTCATCTCCATGTTACAGAGGCAAGAACTGAGACCTGATTAAAGTCGCTGGTGGCGCAGGGTCACAGGGTTAGGGAAAGGGGGCAGCAGCATGCAGACCCAGGCGGCCCCGCCCCAGAGCCCACTCGCTCAGTGTGTTACTGCTGGCCCAGGCCGGCCTCCCACGCGCTGCTTAGTACATGTTCAGGCCAACAAGTGAGTTATTTCTGCATTGTGCTGTTTAGACAGCAAACCAAGCAGACCACAGGGAAGAGGCCATGGCGTCCTCGTGGCTCACGGGTGTGGAGTGCTGGGCATTTTGGTGGCACCGTGGCCCGCCTGGGGTTCAATAGCAAACACTTCCGTGTGTCTCTTAATGGGCCATCAGATTTGTTTTTATAATTGTGCTCTTACTTGGGAATAAAATGACCTTGGAGAGCCCCCTTCCCCAACACCATGCCACTCTTTTTCAAGTCACAGGTAGCTGGGGGCATCCCCGAAGTCCAGCCAGCAGTGGGGGGCAGGGGTGACACTGCTAAATAATCAGAAGCCTTGTAGCTGCGGCAGCCATGGGCAGCCACCCGTGGCCACAGCAGAGCGTCATGTGTCACCCTCACAGAATGGCTTCACGAAACCCTTCAGATTCATTCAGAAAAATGGAATTTGGAAAAGACTTGTTTCTTAAAGTTACTTTCTATCTTAAACTTTGTCCTCATGTGGAGAGAACCACTCCCGTACCAGGAAGAGCAACATTGTAACACTTTTTCACTGCCAGGTCCAACCCCATTTGACAGATGTGGGGGCCGAGATTCTGAAGGGTCCAGTGACTGACCCAAGGCCACATATTTAGAGCTAGTTTGGAGAAGCTACAACCACAAGGCCTGGTTTTATTCCGTCTCCTCTAAGATCTTCCAACTAGTTTTAAAAAATTGACTCGCATTTGTGTGTGTGTGTGTGTGTGTGTGTGTGTGTGTGTGTGTGTGTGTAAGATAAATGTCCCATGAACAAGATTCGTGGAACCCTCAGGTGCGGGCCTCACCTGGAGCAGTTCTCTGAGCAACAGCGTACTGGGTGGGAAGGGGGTTCAGCACAGGCTGCCGAGAAATGAGGGGTCAGGGCTGCCCGGGAAGCTGTGCCAAGTGCATGTTCCCTGTCACAAGGGTGCAGATCGGAGGGACATTTGGGAACAGCAAGCCAAGCGGCCAGGCTGAGGGGCTGGACACAGGGCTGTCTTCGGAGGTGAGGCCACCAACAGGCCACCTTCGTCCTGCCTGCCCTGTGTCCCCCTGCTCTCGACACGATCCTCTCATTCAGTCCTCACCCTAACGTGCGTGCGCTATGATCCCCGTGTTACAGATGAGGAAACTGAGGCACGGTAGTCATTGCAACTCATCCTTGCAAAGCCAGGACTCAACCCAGACTCTCCCTTCCTGGAACCCAAGCCACAGCTTCTGTTCTCTGACAGCCACAGAGAAAGGGCCAGGTGTCTCCCTCAACTTCCTAGTCCCTGGCCATCTGGAAGTCAGGCCTTCGGCGACAGGGTTGTTAATGAGGCAGGTGGCCGCCCGTCTCTATGGTCCCAGGCCACACGGAGACCTAGTGGTGACAGTGGTTGGTTGGGTAAGTGGACAGAGCCCCCTGCTGGAACCCTTCTCGGGGAAGGACACCTGCTATTCTGATACTTGGCTCTTGCCAACAGAGGTCAGGCCGCCCGACTGAGCCGTCCGCTCCTCGCCTGCTGGCTTTGCCCTGGGAAAGGCACAGCTGGAGCCCTGGGCCCTTCCCTGGCATCATGCAGAAAACAGCAGGACAGCCGGCCGGGAGCAGGCACCTGGGGGACTGGCAGGCGGCTGTGCTGCATTCAGACACAACAGCCAGCCGAGGGGTTCAGCCTGTTTCGTCCTCGGCGGGGACCTTGTGGAGTGGGAGCCACGGCAGCCGAGGCCATTGGGCTGCAGCTGCCCCCTCCGTCCCTGTTCTCTTGTGACATGCACGTTGCCTGAGGACAGAACAGAGCCCAAACCCACGAATGAGCCAACATGTGTCAGACTCCTTGAGCGTTTTCCTCACATGAAGTCATTCTTTATAATACTTCAAACAAAATAATATTGGCCCCAACCCCACTTTAAATGCAGAGAAATCCACGACGTGCATTTAAATGCTCATTCGGTCATTGAAACGTTTGAAGCACGTGCATCTACTAATGGTTTGGCTCTGTTCCAGGCTCCCAAGTAGTTTGTGGCACGGTCAGGATTCGAACCCAGGGCTTGACTCACTCCAGAGCTCGAGTGCCTAGCCCCTGCTGTAGGGCCTCCCTGTGTCTTCCTGTGTCGGGGGTCAGAGGCTCTCCGGGGTATCTCTGGCCAGGAGGAGGCCCCTGCACCCCTGGCGGTAACGCCCTCCTGCGTTCTCTGCCGCGTGCCCCCCCGCCCCCACCTCCGTGGTAACGCCCCCCACCCGTGGTTACGCCCCTCCCCCCCCAGCGCTCTTTTGCCCCTTCCCCCCCACCCCGTGGTAACGCACCCGGGCGCTCTCCCCCTGCAGGAGAGCGAGGACGCCGTCAAAGCTCTGGCCAAGGAGAAGGACCTTCTGGAACGCGAGAAGTGGGAGCTGCGGCGCCAAGCCAAGGAGGCCACGGACCACGCCACGGCGCTGCGTTCCCAGCTGGACCTCAAGGACAACCGGATGAAGGAGCTGGAGGCCGAGCTGGCCATGGTGAGACCCCCCTCCCCCACCCTGCCTCCGCCCACCCGGGGATGGGGATGACATTGGTTCATCGAGACCCCTGGAGTGGAGTGGAGGAGTGGGGCAGGGCAGGACCCCAGAGTGGGCGGGGTCGGCGGCGGGGTCTGTGGTGGTCAGTCAGCTTCTCTCCACATCAGCCCCTGAGCCCCAGCCGCCTTTCCCCCACCCGCCTGGGGCCTGGGGTGTGTGGGTCCTGGGAGACCATCTACTCGTCCACATTCCACTGGCTACTTAAAAAAAAAAAAAAAAAAAAAGCTCATTTTTATTTAAAACACATATATTTGTTTAGGAAAGTATTTGGGAGAAAATACACCAAAACATTAACGTGGTTCTCTTTGGGAACTGTGATGACAGGTGACTTTTATTTCCCTTTATTCCCCCCTATTTTCACCTGCAGTGAAAATGTCTCACTTGAGTCGTCAAGAAAAAAAAAAAAAAATGGTTACTTTTTTTCTAATCCAAAACAAACCTTCAAAATACTTCCAAATGCTGTGCTTTCCACGGAGGTGCACAGCCTGCAGGTGGGACCGAGAGCCCAGGTGGTGTGCCTGGGCCTGGCGGGAAAACCGAGGTCCAGAGCCCCCGGGTTCTGTTCCGCCTGCCCCTGTGTGACCTGGGGCCACTCACTGAGCTTCTCTGGGCTTCAGCGCCCTGTATCTGGAACCGGGGTGGGGTGGGGTGGGGGTGAGGGTCTCTGTATCACCTTGCCTACCTCTCTAGGTGGCTGGGAAGGCTTGAGGGAGCTCAGGGCCTAAAGGGCCTGTGAAACAGAAGCCCAGGGTTCAGTGTCACCCACCGGGGTGGAGACCGCGCAGGGAACCCCTTCCTTCCCCACCCCCCCACCCCCCCACACACACACCCCCCGAGGGGCCGGGAGGCCTGCGTAACTCTGTGTGCTCCCACAGAGTGCGACTGCGGGCCAGCAGTGTAGTTACAGCCGTGATTTCTGGGTTCAAATCCGCCCCCATTACTTTCTAGCTGTGTGACCTCGGGCAGGACCCTTTACCTCTCTGGACCTCGGTTTCATTGTCAAAAGGGATAATTGCATGGATCCCCCGGGGCCCTTGTGCGATTTCAGGGAAATAAGCAAGGAGCCTGTGCGTGGGGAGTGAAGACATGACCAGGTGGAGGCTTTCTCCTCATTTCCTTCAGGGCTGCAGGCCGCCGGTCCTGGGTGGGGCCGGGCAGGAGTCGTGGGTCCCTCCTGTCTCCTTGTCCGATGCTGACCCCTAGTGCTGAGAACCAGAAGTAGCCACAGCTGCCAGGTTTTCCTTGGGTGGAGGCTGGGGCTTCCCACCACTGGGGTCTGCGGCGCTGGTGGCTCTGCCACCACCTGCAGCCCAGGCGGAAGCCTTGCAAGTTTCAGGCACAGGAAGGAGGTGCAGGCTGAGGCCAGGCCCCTGTTCTCCCAGGTCTGCCCCGCGGGCGGACAGATGTGACTTCCTGGCCGTGGAGTAGTGGCCTCAAGCATCCAGGGAGATTCTGGGGTCCATCAGAGGCCAGATCACCCTGATTCCACTCCCCCATGCCCGGACTGCTCAGCCTGTTTTCGTTCTGCCTAGCAAAGCTCAGGTTCTTGCCGCCGCCTCCCGGCAGGCATCAGACCCTGCTGCTAAGTGTGAATGGTTAGGGTGAATGTGTGTGCATCTCAGGGTGGTAGATTTGTTGTGACAAATAAAAAGGGGGCTCAGAGGCAAAGGAAAGGGGCTTTCCTAAGAGCTGTAACAGCCCCAGTGTTGTTGGGGTGTCTACGTGACTGAGGTCCCCTCTTGCCCACCATCTGCAGAATTTCACCACCTGGAGGCCTTCGGGGCCACCTGCTCCAGGCAGTGTTGTGAGCTCCCCCGACCGCCAGGGCGAGACCAGAGGGAGGGCACCTTCCCACGTATGTGCCTTACAGCCTCGGGCTGCAAGCAACGGGAAGCAGCTCTGGCTAGTGTAAGCGCACGGGCGTGCATTGGAGGAAGTGGGGGGCCCGCGGGTATGGGGGAAGGCGAAGGGTCAAAGCCAGGACAGCCGCGGGGAAAGCAGGATTCCTACTGAACTGAACTGGCTGCTCAGTGGCCCCCCCGGTGGGGAGGGGACATCTCCTGATGACCCCTGGCCAAGCCAGGCATCACCACTGTGATTTCACCTCTGTAGTCACATTGGCCCGGCCGGGTCCACCCTGTGGGACGTGTGTCTTTATATTTTTAATATATTCTTTTATTGAGATATCATTCGCATATTATAAAGTTCATCCTCTGAAGGTGCACAGCTCAGGGGTTTTTAGTATCTTCACGAAGTTGTGTAACCATCACCGCTGTTTCCGGAAGGTCATTACCCCAGAAAGAAGCCACTAGCGGCCACTCCGGTGGGGCACACGTGCTTACCATGCCCATCGCACATGTGCAGCAACGGGCTGGGCCTTCGGGAGGCCCGCCCAGAGCTGCCCGGCGACTTGAGAGGCAGAACTAGGGATCGCCCGGTCCCCGAGCTCCAGGAGGCGACCCTTCGCCTTCAGAGCCTTGGAAAGGACGGCCGAGTGCTGGCCCGAAGGAGACACCTCCCCTGACCAGCCGTCGCTCATCCCTCGGGCCTTACCCACAGTCACACAGAGCGGGCGGGAGACAGGGCTGCCGGCCCCTGACATCACGGGCTGCCCGCAGGAGCTGGCTTCAGGCTGA
Organism: Rousettus aegyptiacus; assembly: GCF_014176215.1. Taxonomy (NCBI): domain Eukaryota; kingdom Metazoa; phylum Chordata; class Mammalia; order Chiroptera; family Pteropodidae; genus Rousettus; species Rousettus aegyptiacus. The sequence continues at coordinate 8,650,097 of NW_023416284.1, forward strand.
CCTAGTTTTCGGTTAACGCCGCTTCTCCCAAACAGGAAACAGTTCCTACATTTACCAGAAACTCTGGAAATGGGGGTCCTTGCCCTCCACACTGATGACATTCGGGGCCAGATAAGTCTACCTTTGGGACCGTGCTGCGCACTGTGAGATGTGGAAGACGTGGCCACCACCCCGGGTGGCCAGGAGCATTACCCAGTCATGAGAACCAAAGTCTCCAGGCCTTTCCCAGTGTTCCCTGGGGGAGGAATTCACCCCCGTCAAAAGCCAGCCTTCCGTAAAGTAGGCTGTTTCTCGGGAATCGAGCGAGGGACCCGCTGGTCTCCGTCTGTCTGTGCCCGGGCATTCCTAGTTTGCGTCCCACTCTCTGGCTCTGTGATCTTTGACAGGGGCCTTAACCCTTCTGGGCCTCGATTCCCATGTCCGTGAGACAGGCCTGGGACAGTTGTGACGTGTGGCGATGGCTCCTCGAGGCGGGCGCGCCACGGATGCTCCGCAAACGTTCGCCGCAGCTCACCGGTGTTCAAGACTCAGGTCCATCCTGTCCTCAGGCCACGCCCGGACGAAGGGAGGTGGTCTCTCATGTCCGTCCCACGAGTCAGTCATCGTGTGACCCTCAGTGAGTCACTTTTAACCTGCCTGGGCCTCTGTTTCCTCATCCGTAAAGAGACGCCACCACAGGCCGGGGTGAGAGTCAGGCACAGGGAGGGGTGGGTGACAGGTAGGGTCGCGCAGTAGGGGGACAGCGGGTATGGTGACACCCATGCTCTGGGTTGGCACTGCTCCCGCCCTCTCTCTGAGGACGCCAGCCACACGAGCACCACCTTCCGGCCCTGGACCACTGCCATCTTGTACAGCAGGTGGCCCCTGCCCACAGCCAGCTCCCAGCCCTGGGCCTGATCTAGGACCCCCAGCCACCACACGTGAGGTCGGGGCCTGCCTGAGCCCACCGTTCCCTCCCCCTCCCCGACTCCCGCTCCCCGGCCTCGGCGCTTCCACTCCTCCTCTGGGGCCTGCCGTGTGGGGGTGGCGTGGAGCCCGTGTTTGCCTTGTCGGTTCCGGTTGCCACTGGCAGCCCCAAGGTCTGTGTAAGCACTGGAGAGGGCAGTCGAGTCAACTTGTCTTCAACGTGATACCTGTTTGGTTCAAATGCAAAGTCTGTGCAGCCAGAGTTCACTGGAGCATGAACCTTCTTTCGGAAGGTTCCTGCTCCCTACCCTACCTTCTTTGGCCCAAAGAGACATCCCCTAGACAGGCAGGAACCCCCTGGAAAGCAGGTGCAGGGTCGTGGCTAGCAACACTCACAGCATCCCTCGGGGCCTGGCTCCCTCTCTAACGTAGAAACCAGGGCTGGCTTCCAGATCAGCAGACCCTCCAGGCAGTTAGGGGCCTTCTCAGCCCGACCACAGGGTGGGTGAGGGCAGGGCCCTGCCCTACTCTCCCCTCTGCCTCCGGGATCCTAGGGAAGACATAAATAATCCTGTCACCTTGGCATCTACTTGTTGAACATGAGGATAGGCTAGACGGTCTCTTGAGCCTTTGTGTGAATTATTCCACATCTAACTACTCCGAACAGAAGTAGAAACTGTTTCATAATAGCAGTCACTTACATTTAACTTACATTTATGGAGTATTTTTTACCATGAGGCAAGCGTTTCTCCATAACGACCGTTTCGCCCCATCAGACGGGTGAGGGCATGAAGGCCCAGGGGTGTGAGGGCTTCTCTTGGGACCTCCCGCTAGGTAGTGGCAGAGCTGGGATCAAATCCACTCAATCAGAGCCCAGATTCAGAAGCTCCATGCCATGCCACCTCATCGCACAACTCCAGGGCTCGCTACTTACACAGATGTGATCCCTCTCGGTTCCCCCATCTTACCAGTGAGGACCCTGAAGCTCAGAGTAGTGGAGTAGCTTACAAGGTCACATAGCATTTAAATGGTAAACCCGGAGTATGAGCCTCGTTCTATCTGACTTCAGTTGCGTGGAGGTGTTTGAGCAACTGCCCAGGTCCCAGGAGCTCGATGATGGCCCAGGTTCAGAGCGCTCAGCCTGGGGTGGGGGCACAGAGGGGAGAACGGGGCGTCACGTGTCAGAGGTCAGGGGTTGCCCCCAGCATCATATTGCGTTTAATGGAGGAGAGATTAGTCGGAAACGCTGTGTGAAATGGCCACAGAGAGGTGGTCCAGTGCAGCGCCCAGGGCGGGTGTGGGTTTCAGATCAAGACTCCATGTCTCCGCCGTAGTAGGCAGTTTGGGAGCAGTTCCTGTGCTTCAGAATCCACAGGTAAACCTCTCCATCCTGCAGGGCTGACCGCAGGTAATCAGGTAGCAGTGATGTTGAGCTGCCTGCCACGTTAGCAGGTACCGCTCCGAGGCTCTGACGGAGGTGGGGCTCTACCTGGGAGAAGAAGGCCAAGTGACAGGAAAGTGACCCCGCCCAGGCCTCTTCCTGTGCTGCCATAAAGGGCGGCTTATTTCCAGCAGCGGCTTGGACCTCCCTGTGCTCCCCATGCAGGTGGCTGGGGATGCTTGCAAGAGGGCAGAGCAGAGGGTTAATTATCACGTGATGGCAGACGCCTCTGAGTCCTCATTTCTCCCGTGAGTCCATCTCCTGGGCAGCTAGGATGGATGGAGCCGTGGGGCAGCTGCCCGAGCGGAGTGGCTCCAGGATGGAGGGCCGGGGTACACGTGCGCCACAAGCAGACGTCGTCCAGAGTGAGGTGTGGAGGTCCCTGAGACGCGAGTCTCCCAGAGTGAGGTATGGAGGTCCCTGAGACGTGAGTCTCCCAAAGTGAGGTGTGGAGGTCCCTGAGACGCGAGTCTCCCAGAGTGAGGTGTGGTGGTCCCTGAGACGTGAGTCTCCCAGAGTGAAGTGTGGTGGTCCCTGAGACACGAGTCTCCCAGAGTGAGGTGTGGTGGTCCCTGAGACGTGAGTCTCCCAGAGTGAGGTGCGGTGGTCCCTGAGACGTGAGTCTCCCAGAGTGAGGTGTGGAGGTCCCTGAGACGTGAGTCTCCATGACACAGGCGCTGCTGCAAACATGTGGCAGCTCCAGGACACACCCAGCCTTGCTCCCTCCTTCAGCAGCCCACGAATTAACAGAGCTGGTCTCCTGGGCCATCGGCCCCGACGCCGTAACGGAGGCCGCGTCCGTTTAGTCTGCCGGTTTTTGCCAAGTGCTTCCCCGGATGCGCCCAGCCCCACGCCCAGTGGTAGGGATTTCGTGGCGGCCGACGCGCCCATCATCTGCCTTGCGGACACAGCATCTGCATCACTGAGGCTGGTGGTTTTCTTGTCCCAGAGGAGCGCGGGCTCTTAGACACCCCGGCTCGGGGCCCAGCATGGATGCTGTGCCCGCTGGGCAGTCTTGGAGAAGCCGCTCAACCTCTCTGAGCTTCCGGTTTCTCCTCCATCAAGAATGGATAATTCCACACTCCCTACTTGAAACCCAGGGCTATTGCACTGAGCACATAAAGGTTTTCTAAGCCAGGAAGGAGATTATTACCTGGCTCGGGGGTGGAGCCAACACCTTCTGCCTATAAAGGTTTATTTTCCCCAGAAGCTGTCAGTAGAAAGGAAGTGATTTCATAGACTCTTGGAGTATCCAAGCTGGAGAAAACCCTAGAGATCACTTGGTCTAGGCTTTTCATTGTACAGATGGGAAAACTGAGGCTCAGAAAAGGCAGAGACTGATCTAAAATAACACAGCTAATCTATGTGATGAGGGTGTCTGAGGCTTTAGGCCAGGGACTGTCCGTCCGTTCATTGGCTAGAATCTCTTTCTCAAGAACCACTGCTCTGCCGGGAAGAACCTCAGGCCTTGAGCAAGGTCTGGAAATTTCCGAAGCCAGGAGAAATGAGAGGAGGTTTTCGTTGTATCCGTGTTTATGTTAGAGGCGAAGCCAGCACGCACATGGCTCTGCCATCTGTGTAGTGGGCCTCTAGGGCATCAGAGTCACGATCTCAGTGGGAGACCCCTGGACCAGCCCTTCTGTCCCCTCTCTGCGGGGCGTGAGCCTGGAGAGCCCGTTAGGAAGTAGAAATTGACCGTGATGAAAAGAATGTGCATTAATATGTATCTAATATGTGCCCTTTTTCTCTCCCAAGATAATTTGAAATTACTTCCGATAAAACCCCCCATATCCTGGGGGGAGATAACCCAGAGCTAAGCGAGATGTCGGTCACCAGACGAAGCAGGGAAGAGCCGACCTTCCTGCCCGCCCTACTTCAGCCCCACACTTGTCCCTAGGCGTCCTCGCGTCCCCCGCATCCTCTATCACGTGATCAGCCCCGAGAGCCAGGTGGAGGATTTGCCCTGTCCCCAGCCTGCACTGCATAGCACCTTGCGAAGGGGAGATCACAGGTTGAATTTGGGAGGAATTAAGGTGATGGGAGCCAGAACACCGTTTTCTTACAGTCTCCCGCAAATTCCAGCTAGTCCTTGGAGAACCCAAAAGAATGGGTGATGCGCGTGTGGTTGGCCCCCCTTTCTCTCCACATTGCTGGGTTTTCTTTGTGTTGTCAGGAAGTAAGGGGTCACCCCAAAGCGGGCCCTCGGGTGAGGTTTGCAGGGCAGGTCCTTGACCTATTGATCAGCGCAGAGCCTGAGACACCCTGGCCCGGGCGTTCATTAACGGGTTTCTCACGATGGATGATGGCCGAGCAGCAGGCCACGTGGTCCCCTCCAATATGTCATCCTCCTCCTGTCTCCTGGCTCTCTCCCCAGGCCAAGCAGTCCTTAGCCACGCTGACCAAGGACGTCCCCAAGCGGCATTCACTCGCCATGCCGGGTGAGACCGTGCTCAATGGCAACCAGGAGTGGGTGGTGCAGGCGGACCTCCCGCTGACCGCGGCCATCCGGCAGAGCCAGCAGACTCTCTACCACTCACACCCCCCCCACCCCGCAGACCGGCAAGGTGAGTCCTGCCCCGGCCCAGCCCTGCCGCAGCTGCGGGGGGCTGCTTCAGAGGCATCTGACCCCGTGGCCAAGGCAACCTCTTCATTCGCAATATAGCTCCTTAGCAGGGTGTGGGGCGGAGGCCGTGGGCTCATGGAACTGAAAAGTCTAAGAGATGGACCTCAGGCATAGCTGGATCCGGAGGTTCAGGCGATACCTGAGTCTGTCTGATTGTCTCTCTGTGTCTCTCAGCTCTGCCTGCTTCCTCTTTACTTTGTTTTCCTCATCTTTCATTTGTTTTGTTTTGTTTTTCCCATGAGACAGCAAAATAGTCGCCAACAGTTAGTTCCAGGCTTTTAAGGCCCTTACAGCTCAAAGCATCAAGAAGGAGACACTATGTCTTTCTCTATGTCTATAGCAAATCCCAAAGAAGGATTCTGATTGGCCAGCCAGAGTCTCATGCCCACCCCTGGACCAATCACAGTGTCCGGGGAGTGGATACACTGATTCTCCAGCCTGGGTCACATGCACATCCTTTGGCAGGGGTGAGAGCGGAGGTCCTCGATTGACAGTTCTGTGCAATCACAGCATGTATGAGAGGGCCAGAAATAAATGTCATGGGTGTTTGCTTCAGACACTGGGGAAAATAAGGGCCCAGCCTCTGGGAAGCATATGCACCCACTGGCCACGGTACAAGCCCCAAACCCCTTTGCACATCGGCAGTCCACTTGGCTCCATTCTCTGTCCCTCCTGTGAGTGGCTGCCTTTCTGTGACAGGTGCAGGATGGGGAAAGACAGCTGGCCTTTGAAGCCCCAAAGTCCTGCCATCACCAAACTGGGAACTCAAGTTTTGATTCCACAGCCCGTCCCCTGCTGAGCCCACCTGGCCCTTGGCAGCAAGCACTGCCTTTCTCAGTAATACAGCCCTACTGCTCACATGCTGCCCACACATAGTAGGCCTTCAGTCAGTCTTGTTGCGCCAAGTGCTTGCTGCCTCCACCCAGTGCCTGCACCTGCAGAGAGGACTGCAATCTGCTGGGTGACTTGGGTGGGCTTCTGGGTGTGCCTTCCAAGCTGAGCCTTTTATTCTGTGACTAACAATTGAGCACCTACTATGTGCCGGGCACTGTGAGCTCTGGGGTTCAACACGGATGAGACACCAAGCGTGCCTGCCCCCGCGGAGCTGACGTTGGAGGTGTGGAGACGACACACACATAACTAAGCTGGCTGGCACACTGAGTGATTACAGACCGTAATTAGCACAGGGAGGAAAATCAACAGAAAACAGGTGCTTTGATGGGGGAAAAAAAAAAGGCAGTGAGGAGAGCCAGTAATTGGGGGAAGCCCTCTCTCGGGATGCGCTGAGACCCGAAGGCTGGGACTGTGCCAGTGCGCATCAGGACGAGCCTGAGGCGGTGGGGTGGGCAGGGCCGTCTTCCTCTGGGCGTCGGAGGCCGGGAGGAGCCTGCGTGTTTACCCCCAGGTGGCCAGTGCGGAAGGTGGAGGCAGGGAGGCCCGCTGGGAGGTTGCCTGTGTCTCCCAGGCCAGCAGCAGCGGTGAGGCTGGACAGGAGTGGATGGATTCGGGGCTGTGTTTAGAGGCGCGGCTGGCGGGTGGGTGGGAGGTGTAAGCTGGTGGTGGCCGCTAGGCTTCTGGCCTGGGAAGCTGGTGCTGTACCAGCTTTAGGAGGAGGGAGCGTTGTAAAAACAGTCACCGAGGCCCCTGGGCACGCCTGCCTTTTCCTGTCCTTCACCCGGCTTAGGAGGGGGCCTAACTGGATCCGGAGGCTCTGGGAGGTTCTTCCCTCAGCTGCCCTTTGGTGACACGTGGGGCTGTGGATGGAGGACAAGAATGCTGAGCAGGTGTCCTCTCTACGCCTCAGCGTTCTCGTGTGTGTGATGGGGGCATTAGGTGGAATTACCTGCGTGGCAGTAAAGGTGAGGACGTCCTCTCCAGCCCTCACTTACCAGCCGTCCCTGCTTTCCAGCAGTCAGGGTGAGCCCCTGCCACTCCCGGCAGCCCTCCGTCATCTCCGACGCATCAGCTGCGGAAGGCGACCGGTCATCCACGCCGAGCGACATCAACTCCCCCCGCCACCGGACGCACTCCCTCTGCAACGTAAGGCCAGCAGCAGCAGGGCCCGGGCCCTGGGCCCCGGGCCCCGCCCGGAACCCGCCGGGGCGGGTGGAGGGGTGAAGACGTACCCGCTCTTTCCTCTCGTCCACCCAGGGAGCACTCTGGCGAAGGCATTTCCTGTTCTGTTCTTTCCTTTTGCAAGAAGAGATGGATGTGGGGAGAGAAAGAAAGGAGGCCCATTTGCTTCTTGTGTCCGGGAGGGCAAGGAAAATCCTGAGGAAGGCGGGCCGGGGACGGCCGTGGGGTCTGTGCAGCCCGGGCTCCCTCTGGTGGGCTGTGTCTGGAACCGTGGGCTCCTCCCAGACGTTTCCCCCCAGAGCTCGGGACCTCACCAGCACACTTCATCCTCCGCCCCAGGGCTGGCTCTCAGGCCTTCATCCTGGAATGAGCTGGATTTTTTTTTGAGCTTTCAGGAGCTTTGACATGTATTACCTCTGGAGAAGCATCCGTGAGCTTGTTCTAAGTTTGCTTTGCTTATCTAATCAAACGTTTTTTGATTGCATACTGGACGCCAGCCATTGAGAGGCACGTGTCACGAGTCACCTAACTCTTCATGACTAGTAGGGCAGACAGACAGGCTGCCAAGGAGTGAGGGAGGGAGCGAAGGTGGGTCCCATGTCTGAGGACAGGAGGACGCCATGTCTAGACTCTAACATGAGATGCCGGGGTCGGGTTTGTCGCTTCATGGGATCGATGATACAGAGGGTTCCCCGACCACGTCCCAAAGACAGACGCAGTAGGATTGGTCTTCACATGCCTGGAGAGGCTTTCTCAAAAACTCAGTTAATATCGCTTTTATTAACCAGTGAGATAGATAATAAAAAAAGAAATGAGGTGAATATAGCGGGAAGGAAAGACAAAATAACCGTTATTTGCCGATGACAATTATCTACCTGGAAAACTCAAGAGAATAACCTTGAAAAGCCATTAGGACTAATAATAAGCTAGTGCATAATGGTACTGGTTGAAAATCGATTTATGAAAATCAGTATATACAAGTGATCATAATGCAAACTTTTTTTTTTAATCTACAATAACAATAAAAAGCGTTTATAGAAAGGGCTGAGAATAAACGTAAGCTTCCGCAGCCCGGCGAGGTGGGCAGCGGTGTTGCTGGCCGGGGCTGTATTCAGCCCACACCAGGGCAGGGAGAAGGTCGCTTGCAGGCCTGGGCCCCCGCTCGGGGCTGGGATTCTTTTGTAACCGGGGCATTTATAAAAGGAAGCAACGTGTTCTTCTCTTGTCCCGAGGAGAGAACTCGGGCGACAAAGGCAGTGTTGACTGACGGGACCGAGGCCACTAGCAGGGCTCCCGACATCTACTCTCGGGTTCCGAGGGGCCGCTGTTAACGTAAACCTACAGCCAGCAGTGCCCTTCGGCCGTACGGCACAGGCCAGGCACCCCCTCTCGTCTCCACGCACGCCCCAAGAGAGAACACCTTCCCGAGGGCCATCTCTTTTGGTCTTCTCGTGACAGGTCCAGGGAGGCTCAGCTAAGGTGCTGCTGGAAACCCCATTCTGCAGAAAGCGTTCTCTAAAGGCCTCTTGCATGTCATGGGGCACAGGCCCAGCCTTTTGCCCAACCTGGCCTTGGCACATACCCACTACCACAGGCAGTGTGTCCGACACATTGATTTTCCAAGCTCACCTTAGAGAGGGCCCTGCTGCCTGTTTCTTCCTGGTTCTTTGATAAGCCAGTTGTCTGGGTACAGGCATTTCAGTGGGCACTGGCCTCCTCTTCCCCATAAATTTGGCAACGATGGCCCTACGCAGAGTAAACCTATTTTAGCTGCCTGCCACTGAGTTCTGTTTGCAAACCCTGAGATGGGACTAAAGACTAAATACTGTTTGTTCCATCCCTGTCCTACCGAAACTGCCTTCATCCCATATCTCAACAGATGTGCACACAGGTAAGCCAGGAAGAGCCTGGAAATAGCTCCAGGTAACCAACCCTCTGTTCTCAGGCATTTGGCCTGGCACCAGCAAGAACAGCCCAGTCCGGACTAAGGACCCCTCTATCCTCTCGTTTTCTGGCCACTAATTTTGAGCAGAGGGGACTCAGCACAGAGAGGTTGGAGAAAGTCGAAGGACGTTGACTCAAGTGAGATTTACTTTGTTTCTTCCTGGACACTTTGCCCGCAATTCTGGAAAAAAAAACGCCAGGAGTCTCCCTAGTAACATTTTCTGTGATCTAAATGATCTGTTTGACCCCAGGCAGGGCAGACTGATTCTGCGATGTAGTTAAGGCTCCCTCCCACAAGAGAGAGCGCTGGGTCAGGAGGAAACAAACTGTCCCAGGTTTGAGCTATGGCTCTGCTTTTGGTTAGGTCTGTGATGTTAGAGACTATCTGGAGCCTGTGTGCCTGTAAATCGGGCTCATAAGTCCTACTACCCCTCCACAAAATAAGAGAGCGATTGTGTTGTTTGTGAGGGAAGTTAGAGGCCTCATATTCTCCCAAGTCCTCCTGTCCCAAAATTATTTATTTTGTTGCTTTTTTCCTATAAAACTATATTTCTTACTGCAAAGTACCAAGTATAACCGACCTCCACTTTTAACACGATGGACCAATTGGGACAAGAACGTAGAAGCCTTTGAGTGACTGATTTACTGGTCAGAGGGTATTGGGGGCCACGAAGCCAGAGCAGGCAGGAGGGTGCCCCCGGCTCTCCGGCCAGGACCCCGGATCCAGAGAGCATCTCGACGAGCCCCAAGCCCTCCCCACTGAGCCATCCGGGAGCGTCTGCCTCAGGGGTGGGGGTGGGCGCTCCGCCGTGGAGGCAGGGCAGGCCCTAAGGGGTGGCTTCCTTTCACCGAAGGCCCCGTGCCCCGGGGGTCACCCCTGCTCTCCTGAGTCACGTGCCTCCGCGGTTTCATCTTCCTCTTCTCCTTTGGCTGCAGGGCGACAGTCCCGGCCCGGTCCAGAAGAACCTGCACAACCCCATTGTACAGGTAGGTGTGCCTTCGCGGGTGCTTGGGCCCTCCCGTCACCCCACCCGACAAGGGCTTCATCCCGTGTTCCCCCGGGGCCCTTGGCCTCTCCGCTTCACACCTGGGCACCCAAGGCAGAGAGGAGTTAAGGCGCCACGGGAGTCACACGCGGGTTGGTGCCTGAACCCAAGTTCAGCACCTGAGTCGCCCCTTCCACGCCCTCTTGCAGATCTGTCAGCCTACTAAGCGCATTACATCCTCCATCCTGCTGCGCTGGTAGTGTCTTCTCCTGGCAGCCCGAGGCTGGTGACCCAAAGCTATGGATTCACTGGGCCCCTCGTTGCAGGAAGGGAGCTACGGGGGGAAACGTGAATTTGAGGGTCCGAAGGGGGTCTCTGTGATCAGCTTTCTCATCCTGGGGTTCCCACATGCTGGTCTATGCAGCCGTTTGTTCAGGGTTCTGTGTCATGGTTCACCAGGGAAGTTTCCAAATGCAGATTCCCGGGCCCTTCACCCTGGAGATTCTGATCCACCCGGTGTGGGGTGGGTCTTGAATTCAGGAAGTATGTTTTGGGAACCATTAGTCTTGTTGAACCCCTACCTTTTTGACGGAGAATGGCACCCCATGTCGTGTAAAGCACTTGACGGTTTGCAGAGAACTCCCCAGCAGACAGCGCCCTCCGATCCCCAGTTATCCCATAATCAAGACGAGGGCCAGCCCCAGCCGGCTCGCTCTGCCGTGGCCAGTCCTGCTTCCTGTCCGGGGCCCTCAGGTCCAGGGTCCTTGCTCTTGGCCGGCAAAGCTCAGGCTTCCTCCTCGTTCTCTGGGCTTTCCCAGGCCCCCCTTTCCACTGGGACTTTTTCAGAGGGAACCTGTCCACCTGCTGCAGTGCCCCTGCAGACAGGACCTGTTGCCCGCCGTGGCCGAGCGCTTACACACGCTCCTGCAAGCCCTCAAGAGGCCCTTGAAGGTTGCGGGCAGCCGGTTTAAGTGATAGTGGCTAACGGTTACGGAACGCTTATATGCGACAGGCATTTTTATACTCACTTGCGTGACATCCTCAGGACAGCCTGGGATGGGTCCTTCTGTCGTCTCCGGGAGGTTCCCTGACTGGCCCACGCTCCCTCATCCCATGTGGGGCGGGCGGACCCCAGCGTTCCTAGGCCCTCGTCCCTCCCCCGCCGCGGCCCCCTCCCCTCCCTGGCACCGTCCTCGGCTGCCCGCTCAGTTTGGCTTTGTTCTTCTCCCCCCCGCCGACCTCCGCCACTTGGCCCTGACTCCTCAGTCACTAGAGGATCTTGAAGACCAAAAACGGAAAAAGAAGAAAGAGAAGATGGGATTCGGCTCCATCTCCCGCGTGTTCGCCAGAGGGAAGCAGCGGAAGTCCCTCGACCCTGGCCTCTTTGATGGTACCGCCCCCGATTATTACATAGAGGAGGACGCGGACTGGTGATGCCCGCCTCCCCGGGCCTGCCGCCCCGCAGGCGCGTCTGCGTGTGGACGTGCGTGTGCGCGAGTGTGCGAGCGCGTGCGGGGCGCGCGTGGGCGTGGGTGCTGGGCGCGGCCGGGCGCAGACACACGTGTGACCCCTTCCCCGCGCGTCGCCACCTCTGTAATCGATGTACATACTGCAAACGTGTGTGAATCTGTCAACTCTCTGTCGTCCGGAGCGATGCAGTTGTGTTGTTAAACCTAGGTTTGTTTTGTTTTCGTTTTCCTTCGATGTCCTTTTCTTTGTTTTTTTTTTCTTTTCGTTCGGTTCGTTGGGTTGTTTTCCCACACACACACACACACACACACACACACACACACACACCCCTTTCCCTCCCCCGCCTCCTTTTGATGAAACTTGAAAACTTGAAGGACTGCTGTGTATTTGTAAATAACGAAACTGTTGTGCACTCCGTGCTTGTAAATGTCCCTCGTCCGAACTGCTACTTCTGGAGCCCCTCCCCGAGGATGTGGTCTGTTTTTGATGTCCCTCGCCCCCCCCCCGTGCGACCCCCCGCGACCCCCCGCTGTGAACGTGTGGGACCAGACCCTGTTCTCGGGGCATGCCCAAGTCACTTTAACCACAAAACCACCATCGTGGCCAGGGCGAGGTCCTCTCTCCGCAAAGTCTCGGAAGCCCGGCCAAGGGGCCTGGCCTGGGCCGGGTGTGTTGAAGTCGAACGGGCTCTTTTTAACGGCCTGCCAGTTTTTAAATTGCGTTGCCGTTTCTTTCTTTATGGAAAACAAGAAAATTGTTCCATTTAATTTATTTGCACAAATGCAGAAGACTTATTCTATCTAAATTATTACATAAATGTCGGAGTGTATATTTTTCCAAGGGGCGGGCGGGAGGCGGGTGTTTCTGTTGACTTGTCTGTTCTGCTCTCATGCTGCTGCCAAACTGTGCAAGGTCAAGTTGAGGGTGGCCGGAACCCAGGGACCATGGGATGTCGAAGCTTGCTTTTTTCCGTTCTCTTCCCCCCATTCTTACGCCCCTGCATGGAGGTGCGCCCACCTTTCTTCCCACCCATAGCTCTCTCCAGGCCTTTCTAGAAGCATTTGTTTATCTGAAATACAGAACCCGACCTCAGTGAGCAGAGCGCCTGCTTGTAAGGGTCACCTCACTTGGGTCTGTCTTTTGAGTTGAATACCAGGGAAGACAGCCAACCGCATGACCCCAGGGACCCTCAGCCTGAGCGGTTCCTCGGGGGTCCTCGAGTGGCAGGTGTTCCTCCCTGCAGCTGTGTCTTTCTCATCCTTGGCTTATTCTGCACATCGGCCAGGCAGGTGTCATTGGGCCAGGCTCTCGCCTCACGGGGAGGGCTGTTGGGGACACAGCATCAGGCACCAGAGCCTCTGCCCTCCCCATTCAGGTTGGTTTCTCCAGACCCACTTAGCAGAATCTCTCGGGATCCCTCGGGCCCCGTCCTCCACCCACTCACCCCAGGAGAGAGGGCCGGCAGGAGCATCTGTCTATTTGAGGATCAGTGTGGGCCCTAACGAGGCCTCACCAGCAAAAGACCCATGTTCGTTAAACGCTGGGTGTTGGAGAATACGGGACCTAAAAGCCGCGGCCTCCCGCAGTGTCAAACTAGCTTTTCCTTTTCTTTCGGCCTGTGAATCTGCCCCCCCTCCACTTTGCTCCCCCTTAACTACTAATACAGCTCAGTTCACACCCCCCCCTAAACACCGTAGTTATGCTGTCTGCTAACAGTAACATTTTCCGCTCTTAAAAAGAAACAAGATTTTAAAATGCTGAAGCATCTCTATCACAACGAATAGGATATTTTATCCAAAGTCTCAAAAATGAACAGAAAAGCCCCAGTTGGCTGCTCCCTTTTCTTCTGACCTGCCGGGGGATGCGAAGGAGCAGGCCACACACCTGCAAAAGGCTCTTTCTGGCTAAGCCGTTTATCCAAGAGACTGGAGCTGGCATCTTTCTTGACAGAGAGAGATTTTAGAAAACACACTCCCCCTCCCCCTTGAATTTTTTTTTCTCTTGATTGATTTTTATTGTTTTCCCTTTACTTATGAGAAAATAAGATTGCAACCACCCACTTCTGGTAATGATTCAGTAGTTCCTTTTCATTTCAGTTTTTGTAAATTAGGAGATAATTCTAAGAGTTACTAAGGATGATTTATTTAAGAGAACTACGTCAAATAGCGAATGAGTTATGGGTAACATTAGATGAAAATAACCTTTCCCGGGGGAAAGGTTTCTTGAAGGCATGGATGCAAATACAAACTATAAAGAAAAAAAAAAAAAAACCTAAATAAAGCTTATTTTAAAATATTATCGAATGCTATGTTATTTGATTGCTTCTATCTTGCTCCGGGTGGGAGGCCAAGCCCCCGTGCCCTGCTCCTCGGAATTCCAGGGCTGGGTCCTGAGGGGGTGGTGGGAGGGGCCGAGGAAAGCTGGCTGGATTCTGGGCCCATGGAGGGGCTGAGGCCGGAGTGATCTCCCAGAAACCTCTCGCTCGGCCGCCCTTGCTGCCGGCGTCCACGGCTGCCCGTGGTCCTCATGCAGCCACGCCAAGCCGGGCACCCCGGCCTCGTGTTCTCCGGCTCAGCACCCCAGTCAGCTTTCACCGGCTTCCTTCTCCCCCCAGCGCCCCTCCCAAGGCCCTGCAGTGGGGCCTCCAGTGAGTTTGGGGCGCGTTACTTCCTGCAGACCTCAGTGGGCCTCTGCAGCGCCCCAGCTTCCCTGGGGACTGAAAGGAGCTTCAGGGAGAAGTCGAGGGAGGCGCAGGGCTTCCCTGGTGAAGCCAGAGTGAGCCAGGCTTTTCTGAGCCCCCTGACACCGTCCCCCAGACACAAAGCTCAGGCCCAAGAAGAGGCCGCTGGATGCCCCAGCCCTTCATCACAGCCAGTGCCCTCAGCCTCTGTCTCCTGACCGAGAAACAAAGCCTCTCCAGCAATGAGACTGACGGAAGACGGGTCTTTTAACTCCCCTGTCATTTCTGCTGGAAGAAGGCTCAGAGCCGTGTCCTACAAAGACCATGCCGAGAAGTTACAGAGCTCAGGACTGCGAGGAACTTAGAGGTGTCTACCCCAGCAGTTCTCAACCTGGCCGCACAGTGGAGTCCCCTGCAGAGCTTTCAAAAAATGGTCAGATGCCCGGCCATGCCTCTGAACCAGAGTGTCATTAAAACTACTCTGGTGATCCCAAGGTGCAGCCGGACTTAATGACCACTGGGCAAGTAAGTGGCCCACACATGCCACTTCCCCCCTCTCCCTGGCCTCATGTAGACATCACCAATCAATTAAAGAATGCTGCTCGCCCAGCCCAGAGTGGCCTCTGAGTTCTTGACATTACAAAGCCTCAGACAGCCACTGCCAGTCAGTCAGAGTTGGCAGACAAGGAGAAAGCCTATTTGCCATTCCCAAACTACCCCAACCGCTCACAGTGGGCAGGTGGGGAATCTTTGTTCCAGATAGGAGTGACTTGTCCAAGATCCTAGCTCTCGCCCCTATAATCCCGTGATCTTCTCAGGGGCCAGGCCACACTTTATTCAGACCTTTGTCACTCTACTCGAAAGCCACGCTGCCTCCTTTGTTAATCTTCTCTAAGACCTTGCCCCAGTGGTCCAGCTTCAAGTGGCACCTGCTAGGAACTGGAGGAGGGGTGCCCGGGAGTCCGGGACCAGTGTGCAGCTGCTCAGGCTGTGTCCTGCGTTACCCCGAAAGGCGCTCCGCGTGGGCGCTCCGAGTGGCGCAGTGCACAGCCCACGCGGCCGTACTCAGCGGCCCTTCCACACGCTCTCCCACCGGGCTGTCAGGCTCCAACAGGCGCAACCTAATAATAGTAATAATAATAATTAACACCTATTAAACGCTTCCCGTCGACCAGAGTCCATGCTGTGCACTTGACATGTATTAACTCGGTTACCCCTCCCACAGCCTACGTTATCGGGAAAACTGAGGCTAAGTACGTCGTCCAAGGTCTAGGAGCCTCATAATCAGCAGAGCCGGGCTCCAGACCTGGGGGTTCTGGTGCCCTGAAGCGCAGCATCATCCGGGCAGCGAGGGGCGGGGGCCAAGCAGGTGGGCGTCTCGTGTGCTGGGGCCTGACTTGAACCTGACCTAGTCCTCCCTTCGGCACAGCCTAGCACATCCTTGCTTTTGTGACTGAGTCTATTCCCGTCAGCCTTTTATCCCTAGACCCAGAAATCCCACCCCAGAGAGGAGGTGGCGGGGAGGGCAGAGCAGATCACGGGCTGTCAACCTGGCACGGGCTCTCCGACCCGAGCACGGCCGTTACTTGCTATACCGTGCACCCCACCCCTGCTGAACCAGAGCCGCCACATCCTGAGGGATAGCTCCGCCCCAACACCAGCTTCCCTCCTGCCACAGGATGAGCCCAGGACCCAGGAGCCGCCCCACACCAGAGCCCCAGCATGCTAGACAGCTGCTGTCGAGCTCCAGGGACTCCAGGTGCAGTGGGGTGCCACCTATGGCCCTTCGACGATACGAGTTTAAAAATACGTACGGTCCCTCGGACCCCAAACCTGCATTTTCACAAACATCTCATCCCCAGCCCATCTGCTTTAAACAAACAGCTCGAACCTTTTTAACTCTACACCCCTCGGTGGGACAAAGCGTGCTGTGGCCCTCTCCCTTCCCCCCCCCACCCCCCCACCACCTGTTCCCACTTCCTGGTGGAAAAGAATCCGGTGGCAATAACCAAGAGGATGCATATCATTAATTTCATTTTATAGAAGAGTAGTTTTGTAATTTTATGTGATAAGAGAATACCCTAGAAACTTAAAAATAACGTGAGTTTGATCTTGACCGCACGTTAGAAGTTGTTTAGATACCAAAGTCATAAGCACATCACCAATGAAGTGTCGCTATACAGGCAAATCGAGGTACAAAACGTGGAGGCAGATGAGGCGTGGATAATTCAAACATAAGCCACCACCGCCTGGAGCCGTAAGGCCCAGTTACTGAAAAATATGCAAATGTGGAACCCTGTACTCTAGGAAGCCATGCTCACGCTCCCCAACAAACCGGAGCCGCGAGAGAAAGATCCCAGGAGGACTGATCTTTAGGTGCGAGAGTAGCAGCAGCTGAAAGCCTTGACCTGTTCCTCCCGAAGTGGCAGGACCTCGATCGCCTAGCATGTCATGGCCAGGCCCTGTGCAGCAGCCACGTTTCTGAATCGGTCCCCGGAAAACACTGGCTGACCGCTCGTTTGTGTTTCTGAGTTTCAAGTTTCAGAAATCTCTGATTGCTTTCTTAATGGGTTACCAGTAAGTAGCTGTTACTTGCACCAAAATAACAGAAGCTAGAAAATTGCATGTCGCGCTGTCTGGAGGACCGTGCAGCCCCTGGCAAGCCGGGCCAGGCCCAGATCATCACTCCGGCTCTGGCTCTACAGCCTGCTTTAAGCAAGTGGTTTATCCCGTGAGCCTCAGTGTCCTCATCTTTGAAATCAGTAATAACAACCATCGCCCCCCCCCCCCGCCACCTCCTCCTCATAGGCTCAGACATGAAAGCTGAATGAATGTCTTTCGGAGTCTGGAAAGGCCTGGGCCACCCAGTTTGTGTTCCGTCATTTGAGTGGATTTAAGTTCAACCAGAGGGAGAGGAAAAGTGTAAGCAACTCGACAAACATCTTTAGCCGGAAGGGGAAAAGATCGAAATTTGTTCCCAGGGGGGCCATCGGGGCATAAAGCTGACATCAGCCTGACATCGGGGTGACGGCAGCCGTTGAACTTGGTGTCCCTCCAGCTGTGTCCAGCTTCGGTTCCGTTGCTGCTTTGGGAGAAAACCAGGCTTCTCCGCCTTAGAACAGGGAGGGTTTGAGGCATTCGCCCCTCGAGTCTACCATTTCTCACAGCTTTCTGTCTTTCTCAAGTCCAGTGGAAACATACTCTCTGCTGTGCCTAGCACAGGCAAATTTAGACCAAGAAAAACAGTTAGGCTGCCCAGGGCTGGGTTCTTGAGACAGAAGCCCCCAGGGATCACCCTGGGTTGGCACATTTATAAGGAGACGTGTGTCGGAGCCCAGAGCTGGCCTGGTCTGGCAACAAGACATGCCTCAACGTCTGCAGAGATTCACTCATATAATCCTTCCAACAACCGTCCAAGATGACTACTGTTGTCATCCCCGTGTATAGATGGATAAACCAAGGCACAGAGAGGTGAAGTCCTGGCCCAGAGTCACACAATCAGGAAGAGGCTGAACTGGGATTCGGCTCCCAAGTTCATTCTCAGTCACTGTGCTACGCAGTCTCTATCAGCCACAGGCCCCCACGCTCTCCCCCAGGGACAGCTGGTCAACAGGAAGCTTTAGAGAACTTGAGAAAGCCTCCCCAGCCAAGGCCGGTGCAGGCTAGCTCTTTGGGGCTCGGCCTCTCCACCCCAGAGAGGACGAAATGGAATAAGCAGAAGTTTGCAAACTGTGTTCCGTGGAACCCTTGGGGTTCCTCAGAGGTTCCTTAAGACAGGGATTCCCACCCCCCAGGTCACTGACTGGTACTGGCTGTAGCCTGCTAGGAACCGGGCCGCACAGCAGGAAGTGAGCAGCGGGCGAGCCAGAGAAGCTCCATCTGTATCTGCAGCCGCTCCCCAGCACCAACATCACTGCCTCGGCTCCCCCTCAGATCTTCAGGCTTTAGTCTCTTAGGAGCACCGGTCCCTGGTACCAAAAAGGATGGGGACCGCTGCCTTAAGAGACTGCCATAGCTGGTGAAAAAATTAAGAGGCCGGACTCCAGTCTCACCTTCGGCCGGAAGCTCTTCTCTTATCTGTTGCACACTGGACCTTCATGCAAGAGTCCATCAGAAGGGTCCCACGATAGAATGGGAAAGAGTGAGCCAGAGGGAAAGGAAGCGAAAGAGGTTTGAGAACCACGCATTGCTTAGTTCTTGACCAAGCCTTGAGTTTTAGTGATACAGATTCCCAGGCTCCCTCTCCTGCCTACCGAGTCAGAAGGTCTGAGGTGAGGCCCTGGGAGCTGAGTGTCTGTTGAGCGAGCTCAGTTGCAAGAGTTTCTGCAAGGCTGAGGGTGGCATCCCGCCTGCGGGTTTTGGCACAGACGCGCCATTGGGAAGCTTCCCAAGGCGCCTCCATAAGGTAGGTGGAGGCCACTCTCCTAGGGCAGCTCCAGGGTCCCCCAGTGAGGGAGGAACCACACCGAGCCAGACCCCGGGCTGCCCCCAAGGCAGCCAGCAGCCAGGGGCCTCGCTGGGCCCCTTGAGCAGAATAAAGGGGACCGACATGGTATAAGCATCTGCTGCTCCCTGGAAACCTGCAGTGGTACCCCTGTTAGAGTCACAGAGAGGTTCCCCAGTTTTCTTCGAGGTCATAGCTGGGAAGTAGCAGGGGCAGGAGTCGAAAAGGGGGAAGCCCAAGTTCTGGATGTGATGTCCACCATCTCAGACTTCGCCTGATCTGTGGCTGGCCGAGATTTCTGCTGAGCACTAGGGAGCTTGCTGGCGTTGGCCTGGGGCCTGTGGTGGCCCATGGACACCAGGTGATGCACCCTTAATCGGGAGCAAGTCTGCCCAAGTCATGATCTGAGGGGGGCGGGCATTAGCGGGGAGCTGATGCCGAGGGGCACAGCAGGCCTCTGTGCAGACCTTGCTTCTAGACTCTGGAGGGGCACAGCCCTCACCACCCCAGAAGCCCACCGCCTTCAGCACAGTGAATCCTGGCTCATCTCCCAGTGCCCAGCTGGGCCAAAGTCTCACTGAGTGACCACAGACACATCGGTCTCCCTTGCTGGGCCTCAGGCTCCCTCTAAAGCAGATCGGAGCATTGGTTAACCCACCTGTGGCCTGTGGAGTCTTACGAGTCCCCAGGCCACCTCCCCCATCACAACTGCTGCCCTTCGGCCCAAAGCTGTGATTTCATTTGAACAAAGGGTCTGCAGTGTCAAGCAGTGTGAAGTCCATGCGTTAGGTCATCTCTCAGCACCCCACCCCACCCCCCGCCCTCAAGAGCCTCCAGGATGAGAGGAGGCAGGGGCTCCCTTAGGCTGCCTCCTGCACACCCCCCTACATTATAGAAAAGTCACTCTGCATGGGCACCCCCAGACTTCCCCGCTTACCCCTTCTCCCCATCAGAGAGAGGGAGTTCAGGCCCCCTCCCTTCTCAATCCTGACAGAACAGGAAAGCAGGGGCTGCTCACAGCCCCCCCCCCCGCCCCCACCTTCTGAAAGCCTGCAGGTCAAGGTCCAGAGACCCAGGAGGCCATGCACGTCCCCTGGATGACCCACAATGAGACTTGGTTGAGCAATGCCCCTCCCAAGTCACCACTCTCTACAGTTTATAATGCTTCTTCACAGGCAGACTAAGGTCAAGGTTAAGAGCGTAGATCCTGCACAGACTCTCTGGGTTCGAACCTCACTCATGAGATTTGCTACCTGGTAACCTTAGGCAAGTCGCTTAACCTGGCCGAGCCTCAGTTTCCTCGCCTGTACACTAGGGACAGTAAGAGACTGTTAGAGTGTGGCTGGGAGGATGAAATGAGTTACTGCATATAGAAGGCTTAGCTCAGGTAGCAATGAATGTTAGCGTCTCGGGAGCCCCGGGAGACAGGCAGAGCAGGGCCCCTGGTCCAGATGCAAAGGCTGAGGCCCAGGTAAGTTCGGCAGCTCGCCCGAGCTGCCAGGGCCAGCCCAGGCATAGGACAGAGGAAGCAAGAGCTTTAGTGCTGAGAGGGCGCTCCTGGCCTCTCCCCCATTCCCCGCATGTTGCGGGGAGATGCTCGCCCGCAGCCGCACAGGGCATTGGCGGCCAAGCTGGTGCTCACCCCGGGGCTCTTGACTCTCGGGCTAGTGTTCCCAGGCGGCCGCAGACCACCAGATTCAGCTGGGAAAAAAAAAAAAAATCCCCGAGTCAACAAGTTTTGGAAACAACGTGTAGTGTGTCCGACCCTTAGAGAGCGACACATCGCAGTAGCTTTTCAAGGCTCTGACAAGTCCTGCAGTGAAGAAAGACGTTTCGCTCTTTTCCACCCCATGCTTCCCAAACTTGACTGACCTCAGAGCTATGCCTTTTTATCTAGTTCCGTGGAGCACCCTCTGAGAGCCTTTGGGATGGGCGCCTTCCTCGGCCCGCTTTATTCTGTGCTTGGAGGTTCTAAGTCAGCGGTTCTTCGGATCTCGCTAAGCATGCCACATCTCTGATGTCACGTAGGCATGCAAAGTCCCTGGGGCTCATGGGGGGTTTCTGTGTGCTTTATGCAGTGAGGTGAGCCAGGTGTAAGTCCAGGTGGAGTCTGGACCTGTCTCTATGTGCGCATCCCCTTTGCTCAGAAAGAACCCGAGTCGGTGTGTAGCATCTGCAGAAGGCGGAAGGGCCCCGGCTGGTTGGCAAGGAAATGCCAACCCCAGGGTGCTCATTCTGCTGCTGCCCCAGGTCCCAGGTGCAGACAGAGGGGCTGAGCCCATTGCCACAGGGCCCTGAGGCAGGGAGAGGAATGGGCATGCCATCCTGACAAGGCCTCTGGGCCCACCTGTCCTGTCAGCCCACCAGCTCTGAGCTGCCTAATTGCTTCCCTGGGACAGGCCAGCAAGGCTGGAGTCACATCCAAATTGGCTCCAGGCCCGCACGGTGCCAGTGTCCTTCCTTGTTAGGAGGCTGGTGTCTCTGGGGGTGGCGTGGCATCTGCGGTCAAGGGCACGTGGGCCAGGGAGGGAGAAGGCCACCTCTGACAGCTGTCACTGCAGGGCTCAGAGCTGTGGTGGCGGGGGGGGGTGGGGAGGGGAGGCTCTCTGCAAGCCAGAGGGGATCTGACGGCCACCTACAAACCGACTGCAGCCAGGGCGTGTGAACCTTCCCCAAGCTTCCTTGGTCCTTTCCTGTATGTGCAGGGAACACAAACTCATTTTAGTGACGGCAGCCTGAACCTAGCAGAATTAGAAAGAAGAAAAAGAAAGACCAGCAACCCAGGGAGGGGGGATCAAGGAAAGACCCAGGCTTTGGGTTGGATCACTTAGCTGTGTGAGCCTGAGCTAGCCCCGTTGAACCTCAGTTTCCCCCTCTGTAAAATGGCAATAAAATCGCCCACGTCCCAGGGCTGCTGCAGAGGTAAAGCAACGGCGGGCGGACGTGCCAGGCGCATCGCAGCCGCTTGCTCGGGCCGCAGGAGACTCCCATGAGAGGACACGGGGGCCGGGGAGGCAGAGCACAGACCGTGGGGCCTGGCCCTGCCCCGTGTGCTCCGCCGACGGGCACTCTGAGTTCCCGTCTCCCAGCTGTAAAATGCGTCCCCGGAAACCTGGCGCCCGCCTCCCAGGGGAGGACCCAGTGCACTCACACCGGGGAATCATTGCGCACGAGGCCCGCCTTAGCCGTCAGGACCGGGAGGCCCGCGCGCCAGCTGGAATGAGTTTCACTCGTTTTAGACCAGTTCTGATGACCCCCGCTGCAAAGAGCACTGTGGGGGACGGTGGCCAGGACCCTCCTCCGTGAGCACTCCTGTGAGCCAGCACGCACGGTGCTGGGCACGCGCAAAGCTCATTCTCACCGCGTCTCAAACCCAGAGGCCTCAGGAAAGGCGGCGAAATGGGTGCTGCGGGGCGGCTAGGGTGGGGCGCCCCCTACTGGGCTCCGGTATTTCCAGAATGCCTGTTCTTTTTTTTTTTTTTTTTCAAGAGAAGCCGAAAATGTCATGTCATCGCCCCAATTCTTTAAGATGGGCAACTGTTTTTTTTTTTTTTTTAATTTAGGGAAAGTAAATTCCATGCCCCAGTCTGTGTCCAGGCCACCAGCTCCACGGCCTCCAGTCTGATTCTCTCTGTCAGCCCGTCCAGCCCTGGCAGGCCTTGCCTTTCCCCGGATCTGAGTCCCATGGGCCCGCCTGACCACAGGCACCCATCTCAATTTGGTACATGTCCTCTGTTGCCAGAGTCCCTCCTGGACAGCCGGGCAGCAGGGGGACCACACTCAGACCTGAACCCAGAGCAATGTTCTCAGGCCTCGGGGTATCTGGAGGGCAGCCGCAGAGCTGCCCTTGGAACCCTGGAGTTAGCCCAGGAATCCTGAGCCCACCCAGCCCCAGGAGGCCCCTACGGCCAGGGCTGCAGCAGGACCAGGGGTCAGTCCGCCTGTGTCCCGAGAGCCCGGCCAAGGGACTCAACCATTCCTCATGGACGTGGCCGGGCTCCATGGGCCTCAAAACTTGAGAGGGTAGGAAGTGGGGTGCAGATGGGCCTGACGAAAGGGTGACTCCATACTCTCCCAGGAATTCCAGGAAGGTGTACAGTCATCAGTGTGGAGACAGCAGGGACTTGGAGGCCCAGGGATGTGAAGAGGGGGTCAGGCAGCGGGCTGAGGACAAAGACCGGCCTCTAGGGAAAAGAGAAGAGTGGTCCAAGCTGGGAGAACACAGTGCAGTAAGACCAGCTGACATGTACGGAGCGCTTACTGTGCCAGGCACGCGTAGGAACTTTACGCACACTCATTAAGTCATTCAACAAACGCTGGCTGACCACTTCTCATGCGCTAAGTGGAGGGCCAAGGACTGAGGATACGGACACCAGCAATTAGATGACATAAATTACCCTAACACGGTCGTCACCAAAATTACATGAAGTGCATATGGTTGTCTCTGTCTCACAGCCGGGAAAACTGAGGCTCAGAAAGGCGACATGAATGGCCCAAGGAGGCGTGGTCGGGGACAGAACAGGGATAAGGACTGGAGTCCAGCAGGCCATTGTGCTGCGCCACGTTCCAGGCGCCGCGCCACCTTCCAGGCGGGTGGGCATGGAGCCGCTAAAAATCAGAATGAGTCTCAGCTGTCTCGCTTCCAAAATTCTTGTCCTTGAGGGAGGCAGAGGAAGGGTGTCACAAAAAGCAGTCGTTTGAAAGGGGAGAGAAGCCGTATTCTACCAAATTGGTGTGAACGTCCTAGGATATTGGGTCCGCACTGAGGCTCCACCGAACATGCTAGTGGATTCCAGATAGGCGTTGGTGGCAGTGAGCAAACGGTGCCCGTTGGCCCCGGCTGCTGACACCACCGCGTCTTACGTCTCAGGAGAGATGATCGCAAAAGCCCAGGCTAGGACCTGTTTCCTTGCTGACCTTTCTCGTAGGTCTCTACGTTGTAAGAATGCCCCCACCATGCGCCTCGCCAAAGCTCTCTTCGCCTCGAAGGAAATTAAGTAAACGCTGCTCATAAACATCTTTGTGGTTCTTAAATTGGCCTCTGTGCAAAAAAAAAAAAAATATATATATATATATATATATGTCACTCACCCCTGGTGCAGGAAATTTCCAGGAGACAGCTGGGAGGCATTTAGAGGGAGGTGGGAGGCTGGACAGTTTGCGTTAATGGTTCGGGGTGATCTCGGAAATGGCATCGCCTCCAACGCCTCGCCAGGAGCCAGAAGTCCATGGCTCTGACTTGGTGGTTGTCCCCAGGTCCTAGTGAGCAAATGGGCAGGGTCTTATGGCCATCGCAGTGACCACGGTCCCTGCAGGGTGTGGAAGCAGGCTGAGCTGAGCCAGAAGAAACCTGAGGTGTCTTGAGGCCCCCAGGGGAGCTAGGCGGGTCAGAGGAGGGAAGAGCCCAGATGGCAAACGCAGGTGGGAGCCAGGCTACAGCTGAGGCCCAAACCCCACAGCAATCCCTCGCTCCCGGCTCTGCCCCCAGGGGCTGTGCAGCCGCAGACTGGCGCGTTTCTGCGTGGGCGTGTGCAGAACTGTTTTCCTGCCATAGCCACTGTTTAAAGATCCCCCTTAGCTTCTCACGCCCCCACCGGTGGAGAGGTTGGCCGGGGAAGAGGAGTAGATGTGGGGAGGCCGGCAGCCAGCCTGAAGGCTTCTCTCGTGATAACAGGCCAGGGGAAGAATTCTCTTGCAGGGGAGACCCCCCAAATGTGGGTGCTCCTCAGCGTTAGAACGGGTCAGCAAGAATGAAAAGGGAATGTTTGGATACATAGTTTTAAATCAGACAGTAGTTGTCGCTGGGTAACAGTGTTTGCCTCCCCGAGGCTCTGCTGGGCATCTTCTTCCTAAGTCTGTAAAATTAGGAAACACTCGCCAGGGGGGAGGGCAGAGCAGGGTGGGGCGCTGTCAACTCCCTAACAACTGGGGAGATTCTTAGTCTCAGGAGGAGGGGCTGGCAGGAAGGAGGGAGCCCTCTGAGGTTGGGGGCGGGGAGGGGGCTTTCAGGCCAGGAGACAGTCACCAAGAGCAGAAGCTTCGGTCCTTGCTAGGCAGTGGCACCAAAAATGAGGGGAAAGGAGAGAATGTGTGTTTTTTTAAAAAGCATAAAGGAATCATCGCCGGTAGACGCAGAGCTCTGCCGGACTTCCTGTACTTTATGGGTTCATGTACGCTGAGGGGCATAGGGATGGCCGTGCCGTCAGCTCTGCAGCTCAGGGCCTCCAAAGGGCCCGCTTGGCCCTGGGGTCGGCGGGCTTGTCCGTTAGTGGCGGGGCCCACCTGTCGCCCCAGCAGCCACACAGCTAATGACCCGATGCTGTTTGACCCGTGTTGTCCGGGCCGGTTGGCCCGCGTGCCAAGGCCTATCTTTTGAACATGTTTGGTAGGAGTTGTGACTGAGCACTCGGCAAAGCATCTCCTTCCAGTGCCGTTATCAGGCCACAGAACGTCACTTTTTCACATTACGATGATAGTGCTTTAAAAAATAAGAATTCGGCTTTGGGCTTGAACAGTGCCGACGGGGGCTCCCCCGCCTCTGCGCAAGGGCAGGGAGTTTGGACCGTGGTTGGCTGCCCGAGCGGAGCTGGTCTGAGAACAGAGGGGCCTGGGGTGGAAGGATGGGGTGCTGGGAGCAGCCACACTGCGTGCTCATTGGCATCTAGTGGCCAAGGATGCTGCTCACCATCCTACAGCACACGGGACAGTCCCCATGACAGAGAATTATTCAGCCCAAATGTCATTCGGTAGTGCCAAGGTCACGAGGCCCTGCCATACAGATGCAATCACGAACCCACAAGAAGCCTGATGTGGCCGTAGGAGGTGGGGTTGGCAGAAGGTGAGCCTGGAGCGGGAGACCTGCTCCCTCCCTCCCTCCCCCCCATCTGCCTTTCTTAACCGAAATTGATCACGCCCCTTCCATTCCGGGCAGCTGTGGGCTGGAGCTGTCCACACACATGAACTGATTCTCATGTCCATGTCCAGTGGCCTCGCTGAAATCAGCCATGGACAGTAAATTTATACCACAGAGACAGGCAAACAAATGCCACAAACCAAAGCAATTTTTTAAAATCTGAGAGCCGGTTGTTAAACATTTACCAGCCCAGCACTGGTTTAGGCCTTGCTCGGTACCTAAGATACCTACACAGCAAACACGGGCACAGTCCCTGTCCCCATGAAGCCTGCAGGCTAGTGGGAGGCACGGACGCTAATCAAATAACTACACAACCCTCAATTAATGCTCAGCCATGGGAAGCGCGGTGCAGGAATGTGTCTGGATTAGTGAGTGCGTGTGAGCATGTGAGTGTGGGCTAGAGGGCGTGCGCCACCACTAATGGCATCGAGCATCACCATGAACCAGGCCTGGCTAATGAGGAGACGGCGCGCCTTGACCGCTGACCTAGGGGCTCCCTTTGTGGAAGAGCAGACGGACAAACCCACGTACCAGCAGCGTCCACAGGACGTGAGGGTGCTGGGTGCACAGCGCACACAGCAGGATGGATGTCCGCTGGGGGCGCTGTGGCGGGAGGCGGACTCTGAAGGGCCTCCCTCCACAAAACCACCGCGTCTGGAATAGAGCGTACCTCTTAATGCGTCGCTGGCCTCACCTAAAGTAAGGGAACTCCCCAAGTCACTCCCCTCCCCCAAAACCAAAAAGCTATGGGCCGGCGCCAGAACAGCAGTGAAAACCAAACGCAAAAGACGGGGGTCTGTCCCGGGGACAGAGGCTGACATCAGGGCCTTTATTTAGCAAGGGCGGAAGCCTTGGGCGTGACCAGGCGACCGAATAGAACCTGAGACCCGCTCGATCTCCCGGGGGACAACGAAGTGGTCCCTGCGCTCAGGTGTCGTCCTTCTTGCTACTGCCCCCTCCCCAGCGAGGCCGCGTAAACCCTCGCTGGAGGAAGCATCTGTTTCTCCAGACCCTGGAGAGTCCCGTAACATAAAATATGAGTTTAGCGTGCGTTCGAGTCGGCAGGAGCAAATGGCAAGTTTAGACCCTCCAAGGCCTTTCGGACACAGTAGTTATCAGTACCAAATACAAGATAGTATGTATGCGATATTCGAGAAAACGTAAAATGAAATCATAGACTTAAGCAAACAAGAGAAGATCTAAAAAGACCAAACTTTAAAAATGACCAAATAGAAATTTTAGAAATAAATATGTATATTTATTTCTAAAATATATATAATATATTATATAATATTAAATATTATATAATATTATTATAATATATAATATGTTATATAATATTAAAATTATATAATATTATTATAATATATAATATATTATATATTTCTAAAATATATATAATATATTATATAATACATACTATATAATATATAATATGTTATATATATTATATATAGTTATATATATATTATAGATATAGTTGGTAGTATTTTTAAAAAAATCAAAGAATGGGTTAAACAGCAGACTAAATAGCTGAGGAGAAAATTTTAAAACTGGAAAATAGGTCCAAGGAAATTACCCAGAATGTAATGCAGAGAGGTAAGTGCATAGAAACGAGGAAGGAAAAATTAGAGTTTTCTGGTCCACTGCAAGAGCCACCAGCCGCATATGGCAACGAAAGCGTACATGTGAATTAATCAAAATTAAATAAAATTTAAAACTCAATCCCTCCAGTGTACCCGCCACGTTTTAAATGTTCACAGCCACCTGTGGCTAAAAGCTTTCATATTGCGTGGTGTAAATTATACATTTCCATCATCACAGGAAGTTCTGTTGGTCAGCACTCGGTTACAAGACAGGAAAGGTAGACAATCCAATCCCAGAAGGAAGCAAAGAGACAATGGAGAAGAGGTTACATTTTAAGAGCCAGTGGTCGAGAATATTCCAAAAGTGAACCCACAGATACCGGAAGCCCAACTTATATCAACCAGAACAAATGTAAAGGAATCTACATCAAGCCGCATCATAATGAAACAAAAGGCAAAGAGAAAATCCTGAAAGAAACTAAAAGAAGGACAGTTAGACTGACAGCTGACTTCCCTTCAGCAGAAAGACAGAAGACAGCGCAGCAATGTCTTCAAAGGACTGGAAAAAAATAACTATCAAACTGAAACCGTGTACCGGCAAAGCTCTTTGAAGAGCAAAGGCGAAATACAGGCTTTTTTCAGATAAACAGAAGTTGTAGGAGCTCACCACGAAAATACTCTGAATCAGAGGAACATTTTCATTATGTGCTTCAGGAATAAGAAAAATTATCCTAGAAGGTTTAAGACACAAGACAAAATGGAGAACAAAGAACGTGGTAAACGATGTAGATAAATTATTTTAAGCAAATATTATCAGTATAAAATATTCCTGAGGACAATGTCTAAATAGTTTGTTTGCTTTTTTAAGAAGACAGAATTAAAGTACTAGATATGGTAGGGTATACGCCAGAAGGAGAGGGTATTGAGATACTGATCAACGCTAAGTTTCGTTAGATCAAATATGTCAGGCGAGTTTTTAAGGGTCGTCAGTAAAGAGTGTCTCTAGACAGGGAAGATGGAAAAGGTAAACAGTCCAATCCTGGAAGGAAGCAAAGAGGCAAGGGAAAGGAGATCATATTTTAAGAGATAATGGTCAAGAATATTCCGAACACGAACCCACCAATACAGAAAGCACAACTTACATCAACCCGAATAAATAAAAAGAAGTCCACCTCGGGCGGGCACCCGAAGCACCTGGGGGAGAGGGGCTTGTTAAAACACAGATTTCCGGGCCCAGCCCCCAGAGTCTGTTTCAGATCTGGCCCGGGCTCCTGGAATTTTCATTCCTAACAGCCTCCCAGGTGTGGCGGATGCTCCTGGCTCAGAATCACACCTTGAGAACCACTGAGCCAAACACAGAGACATCGGGTGCTTAGCCTCCAAACCAGCTGAGGGGAGAAAAAAAGCAAAAAAAATCTTCCATCCGGACCAACTCTGTCCAGTAAAAATATAATGTAGGCCACTTATATAATTTTAGATTTTTTAGTGGCCACATTGAAAAGTAAAAAAAAGAAACAGGTGAAATGAACTTTAATAATGTATTTTACTTAACCCAATATACCCAAAATATTTATCATTTCGATGCGTGATCAATGTAAATGTTAGTGATGAGATAGTTTACTTTTTTGGTGCAAAGTCTTCAAAATCCAGGGCTTTGTATACCGTCGGCGCTTCTGAATACGGACCGGCCACATCGCCAGTGCTCGACAGCCACGTGAGGCTTGCAGCTACCGCACTGGACAGCGGAGGTCGAGGCCAGAGGCCCGTCACGGTCCTTGAGCGCCCGCTGTATGCCAGACACCAGGCTGAGCACGCCTCACAACCATCTCCCTTCGTCCTCACGTAGGCCTGTGAGATGAGGCCTCATCACCACCCATTTCACATATGGGGAAAGCAAGGCCGAGAAAGTGTAAACCGCTTTCCCGCCCCCACGGTCATCTGGCTGGTGAGCGGCAGAGTGACATTCGCCCCAGGTCTCTCTTATTCCAATGCCAACCTCAGCGCCTCGAGGTTTCCGTAAAGGATTTTCTTTAACAAGCCAGATAATAAATATGAGTTATTCCCACTGTCGGGGCCGAGACAGAGGGGAAATAAAAGCCAGGATTGATGGAAACTCAGACATATAATCTGGCACCATTATGCCTGCATTTGGGAAATTGCCTTTAATTAATGGTTTTTGACCCCAAAGGCTACCCCTCTCCTCAGCCCTACTGCAGCACCATCTCCCTGGAGTAGAGTCCTGGGCAGTGGGGTGAAGGAGGTGGGGGTGGTGAAGAGTCGTCTTTTCTCAGAAACCAAAATGTGTGGTTTGCTCATGTGACCTCAGCTTGGCCTCCGGCATTCCTCGAGCCTGGAGCCCATAAATAACCCGAATTGAAAAGCCAGCTCCCACTCACAGGCCGGAGGGCTGTTAGCCACAGAATAACCCGCACACTCACAAAGACACATGATGCTCAGGAATACACTCGCACAGGAAGTTTGCTTTTTTGGAGGGGCAGGGGGGGGGGTCTCTCCACTTATCTGCCATTCCCTCTCTACCCTCCACTCACTCTCTCCTTCTTGTTTATCTTTTTGTATTTGTTGTTTCTGTAGTCTCAGCCTCTCTCTCTCTCTCTCTCTCTCTCTCTCTCTCTCTCTCTCTCTCTCTCCCCCCCCTCCCCCTCCTGCTGCCCATTTTCTCCTTCCTTGTCCCTTCCCAGACCCCTTTAGCTCCCTGACTTGGGGAGACATAGCCGGGCACTGCAAACACACCCCTCACCTCACGGACAGCCCCGTCGGTCTTACCTGGCCCAGGCCGGAGTCAAGCTGGGACAACGAGTTTCTGCCCAGGTGGGACTGACAACAGATGGGACTGGGTTCCCTCCCTAAACACCTGAGCTAAATTCAAGCCATGCTTCATCCCAGAAACGCAATGGGATTGAGGCAACCACAGCTGAATTCTAGGTGTAGCCAAAAGTGCCCAAGCCCCAGGGGAGGCACCCTTGGCCACCACTATGGCTTCACGTTCAGAATTTGTAATAGTCATATTAACCTAGGAAGTAGATGCTATTATACCCATTTTATAGATGGGAAAACTGAGGCTTCAAGCAGTAAAGAAACTTACCCAAAGCCAAGGTCAGTTCAACTTGGATAGCTGGTCTCTTCCCACAGGCCTGGTCCAGATGGATGGCAGGGGCTGCGTCTTGGAATTCTAGGCAACCAGATTTGGCCACACATTGTCTCACACCTTCCCAGACGCATGTAACACGGACAGGACTCAGAGGCAGGAACCCCACCGAGGCTCTCAGCTCCCTCCGACCCAGGGAGAACACCTGTTTGTCTGCTGGTGGCCAACACCTGTAAAAGACTTCCCTGCAAGCCAAGCCTGTCCCCGGGAGCCCAGACCAGCAGGTGGGGGCGCCTAGGCTGGGCCTGTGCCCCCCTTAGCCCAGCAGTACTCTCACCAGGAAGAACTTGGAGCCCCCGGGGTGGGGGCTCCAGAGGCAGTAGCTGCTTCCACACCCCTGAGTACCAACGCTAGTGACTCGCACTGTTGCTGAGTTCCCTGGGCAGCTCGGCCGAGGAGGCAGGTGTGAGGGAGCAGCTTCACGCCGGCTTTACGGAGGTGGAAACTGAGGCACAAGCGTCACGCCTACTGCACCTTACTGGACCATGGGTGGCTTCTTCCAGGCCAGGTGGCTGTGGCACTCTGAAGGACTCAGCGCTGGGCAAGAAAAGTTTCGGAGGAACCGGGGTGAGGGAGCAGTGCGTGGCCGCCGAGCTGATGCCGCCTTTTTCAGAGAGTCGTCCAAGGAGCTTAAATGGAGGGAGGTGAAGGACCCAGGGGAGGAGGCTTGGTAACTTGAG
Organism: Rousettus aegyptiacus; assembly: GCF_014176215.1. Classification (NCBI taxonomy): domain Eukaryota; kingdom Metazoa; phylum Chordata; class Mammalia; order Chiroptera; family Pteropodidae; genus Rousettus; species Rousettus aegyptiacus. Next base: position 8,681,012 of record NW_023416284.1, read on the forward strand.
AAAGTAAAATTTCCAGGCTGCGGGTTCTTTTTTTTTTTTTTTCCTTTCAATTTTGAAGGTAATATAGTCAATAAACAAAATGTAGGAGACAGGAAAGTGTGCAGACACAAATACTCTCGAGCACTTACACATGCACATCACACACTCACACTCACTCATGCACAATTACCCATCCCCCCTTTCCAGGGGAAAGACTTTCAACATTTATCCATCTAGTATTTATATATATATATATATATATATATATATACACACACACACACATACACACACATACATATGCATAAATTTATATATGCATAAGTTTATATATGCATATATAAATTTATATATACATATATAATTATAATTATTCGTATATTATATATGTAATTTTTTAAAATATAGTGGGGATCACATTGCGCCTGCTGTCTCGGAGTGTGCTTTTTCACTTGGCAATAGATCGTGACCGTTTTCTCCCGTCAAAATAGTCTCCTGTAGCAGATTTCCTAATGGCATATTTTCTAACACGTGAGTGGAGCATTACTCCTTCAGATAAACTCCCATCAACAACTGTTTATACTGGTCCCTATTTTCAAATTTTTCCAATTTTTATTATAAATGTATACCTGTTTATTTTGGGAACTTAGGTAATATACAAAAGCGTATAGCAAAGGAGAAATCCCCTCATTTTTCCCGGCTCCCCAACTCCGTAATTGTGAACATCTGTGTGGACTTCATATCCATTATTTTAACTATGTGCCAATTTGACAGATCAGGATTTTCTCCATCATTATGATTTATGATATACAATATACAATATTGGTAGGTCCTTTCTAATCAGGCTTATTTTTCAATAGTTGTCATTTCTCATGGTATCGAGTTGGACAGGTTTCTATTTAACCTTGCTTTAGACAAAGGGGTTCTTTTCCCGCCTCGGCTGAGTCTGTGCAACTTGAACTTGGCACGTTGATCGGGTGTTGATGCAGGCGACCACAGACTGAAGAATAAGTCTAGGAAGTGATGGTGGGTAACCTTTCTTGTCTGTGAGGACCCCTGCAGAAACAGGCATCGGTGTGTCAAGGAACAGAGCCGGGGCTCCGTTTATCCTAAGACAATAAATCACCCAGCTGCCCAGTGATGCTGGCCGCTGCATTGTTTGCGTTCGTGAAAAATGGGGAGCGAACCCTTGCCCGTCAGCGGGAGGTGAGCAAAATAAATTACGGAGCACGCACTCAATGAGTCCTGTGCAGTCGAAAGGTATTACAGGTCTCTCCCGAGATGGAAGGATGTCCTCCACAGCGTAAACGACAAGAATGTATTACAAAATGGAGCACGTGGTGTAGTGTGCGGGTCTGTGTGTGTTTGCAGCGTGGGTCTGTGTGTGTTTGTAGCGTGGGCATTTGTGTATCCCAAAGACTATTTAGCTAAACACTAACAGCTGCTGTTTCTGAGTGTGTGGGATTTGGGGTGATTTCCACTTTCTGTTTTATTTTTACTCTTTTCCGGATGAAGTTTTTAACATTCTTTTCTTTATGTGGGGGGGGGGGGGCATAGATTACTTTTGGAATGGGGGAGAGGTAATAAAATGAAACGAAAGCCCTATCGATTTTAAAAAGAAGAAATGCATGGCGGGGGGAGGCGAGCCTGCACCCCGGGAGTGCAGACTCGGGGTCGCAGTCTGCCCGCCCCCCTCCATCGCGTGGTCCTGTGCGCTTGTGCGTTGCAGACTCGGACAGCCAGTGCAGCCCCACGAGGCAGAGCCTCAGCCTGTCGGAGGGCGAGGAGCAGGTGGACCGGCTGCAGCAGGTGGAGCTGGTCAGGACCACCCCCATGTCCCACTGGAAGGCCGGCACCGTGCAGGCCTGGCTGGAGGTGGTCATGGCCATGCCCATGTACGTCAAGGCCTGTGCGGAGAACGTGAAGAGCGGGAAGGTAGGGCACCTCCGGGCCCCGGCGGGAAGCACCCCCCCCCGCCCCCACCCTCCCGTCAGCTCTACCAACCCCAACCCTCCGCGTTAGGGGAGGTGTCATCTAAGAGCCAGCCGACCTGGTTCAGGCGCCAGTGTTCCCAGTGAGTCATCTTGTCTCCCCAGCAAGGCACGTAGCCCTTCTGAGCCTCAGCATCCTCATCTTTAAGATGGGACTAGCCTTCCTTTACCTGGCTGAAGGGAGGCAGGACTCAACCAGAGGGCTCTTTCGGCCTGGCTGGTGATCCACCCATCCCCTGGAGCGAGCCCCGAGATGCCCAGGTGCTCTGCCCTGACCGTGTGGAAGGCAGACAGGGAGACGGGGAGAGGCAGCCCCCGCCAGCAGGCCCCTCTGTGGCTCACCTCTCAGCGGTCCTGGGAGACCTTGGGTGCCCATCCCCCAACCCTCCCTCCCTGGGGAACAGGTGCTGCTGAGTCTGAGCGATGAGGACCTGGAGCTGGGCCTGGGCGTGTGCAGCTCCCTGCACCGGCGCAAGCTGCGGCTGGCCATCGAGGACTACCGGGACGCCGAGGCGGGCCGGAGGTGAGCCTGCACTCCTGGGAACCCCGCCTGGCCGGGCCGCCAGGGAGAGGAAGGGAGTTCCCTCAGGACCTCCGATCACACGGGCGGAGTGGACAGGTGCCATAGGCTGGGCCAGGGGTGAGGAATGAATGAAGGGGGTGTGAATAAAATAGTCCTGGGCACCACTGGCCAGGAGACCCAGGCCTACCCCAGGTCCACTCTGGGCCACCTGCCCATGGAAGCACGGAGAACAGGGAATGAGCAAGGCCCGAAATGCCCACAACCCCCTCCAGCGTAGGAGTCAGGGGACTTCGCATGCCCCCAGAATTGCTCTATTTCCAAGGGTGGGCCAGGCCGAGAGGACTTGGGAACTGAGCCAAAATGTCTGTCCTTCCTGCTTGCACCTCCAGCCTCAGCTCTTCGCATTCCAGGGCGAGGGAAGACAGTAAAAGGCGGGGAGAAGCAGAGTGGGACAGAGGAGGGAAAATGGGCAAGATCGGACCGGGAGGGAGGGGCCTTCTTTCAGCAAGCACCCCAGGAAAAGGCCAGAGGCCCCTCCCATCGGGTGTGCCCCCCTCGAGGCCACTGCGCCCCCATTGCTCGTACACCCCACCCACCCCGGCCTACCTCCTTGCCCGCCTTTCCCCTGACCTTTTGTGGGCAGGACTTGTTGGGGGGCCCTCGTTCACCAAGCAGCTCCAGGGAAGAGGAAAGGAACCCCCCCACACACACACACACACAAGTGCTCGGAGTGTGGAGGAAAAAGAAGGCACAAGCTAGTAAATCTGACACTTGCGTTTTGCATAATTATCTCCTTCAGTGGTTTCCCCATCATTTCTGCGCAGTTAATTAATCGGACCTGGTGGTGTGGGCTGCTGTTTGCAGAAGCAGCTCTGTGGATTCAAACGAGAGGGAGCCGGGTGGGAAATCGAGCGGGTTTGAATGCAGGAGCACCAGATCTATGTGCATCCTGGACGGACGGGGTCCTTGGCGTCATTCCGAGGTGGCAGGAAAGAAATGAGAAGGGACCGGATCAGAAACTCAGGTAGCAACCGAAAGCAAGCAAAACGAGCAGGTGCCGAGCGCCAGGACCTTGCCTGTCCCACGACGACAGGGCCGGCGGTGAGGGGTGCAGCAGGGGGACTCCGGCAGCCGGAGGGGAGAGGCACCCCGCTGGAAGACCCCCCTTGCGGGTCCCACGGCACCTCATGCTCACCACCCGCCCCCGCCCCCGCCGCCAGCACTCTCGGTTAAGCGTTGCCTGTGTTCGCTGAACAGGGTGGGGCTGCCTGCTTCACCTCTCCGAAATGTGGGATCTCCGCCCAAGTATCCCCAAAACACAGAAACACGGCGGACCCCGAGACCCTCCAGGAGCAAAGATTCTGCGGGGCGGGTTCAAATCAGCAGCCGGATGCGAAAGACTTTCTAAAAATTACGAGGGCTGGAAGCGGGTGCGGAGGGGTCATGTGCTCAGCACGGGGCACTCACAGGGCTCCCTGCAGAAGGAGGGGCCTTCGTCCGAGGGTTCCATTCGCTGTGGCAGTCTGGCCTGCCTCCGACTGGCCCTCTGACCTGGCCCTCGCTGGGACTCAGTTTCTCCACCTAGGAAGTGAAGGGCGGTGAATTACGACAGCAGTTCTTTAACTTCGGGGGATCGTAGCCCCTTGGAGAATCTGATAAAAATTTCTGACAATTTCCCCCTGAGAAATCTTCAGAACTTCATAACTTTGCATTCTGGGACCCTCCGACCCACCCAACAAACCTCGAAGGCCACATGGACTCTGGGGTAAGAACCCCAGTGGGGTCGTCCTCAAGAGCACGTCCTGGGTCGCTCCGGGTGCGGCATCACCCTCTCTGGGCCACGGTCCCCTTGTGAGGAAACCCCGACAGCGAAATCCACCGGCACTTGCCCAACCACCGCCTGCCACTCTACGGACACGATTTCATTTGACCATCAGAACATCAAGACAGGATAGACGTTCATACCCCCGTTTCAAAGAGGGAGAAAGCGAGCCCCAGAGAAGTCGTGGGCACCAAGTCACGCTGTGAAACATCGCGCTTCGAGGTCGAGTCACTTCCCACGATCCCACGTCGCCTTTGTGTTCACAACAGTAAAGTTAAAAAAAAAAAATCACTATTTAGGGAACACCCGATGCGTCTCAGACCCTATGCTAAAGGGTTTCCGTTCTCTTACCTCTTCGGGTCTTGGCATCTCCGGGAGGCAAGCATGATGGGCCCCATTTTACAGATGGGGAAACTGGGGTGCAGAGGTGCATGGTCTCAGAGCGAGCACGGCCTCTCCTGTGTTGAATTACAACCTAGGCAATACCTACATCTGTGCCCAGACTTGGACGTCATGGGAGGGGACAGTGTCAAATTTTGTAAAATGTCTGAATTACTTTCAAGGTCATGCATTTATTCGACTTGGGTGCTTACAATAACTCAGACCAACAGCTGGGAGAGTATTGCCAAGCTGAGGCCCCATGGGGACAGCTTTAATGAAAAGAGAGCCTCTCAGAAGGGCAGGAGCGTATTAATTGTCTGCGTGCGGCTAGATGTTGCTGATTATAAATGGGCCTCTCTCCAGCCGGGTAAGCGAGGCGCCCCTCCTACCCCTCCACCCCACGTCCAGCTGCACCACTAATTTGCTGAGCAAACCTTTCCTTCCGGCTGGAAAGGAGTCATGCTGGTCCCCAGCAGTGACAACCCTGGACCAGCGGCACCTGATTCAGGGGGCTGTGAGCTCTGATTCCCGCCCAGGAGAGAGAGAGCGATGATGGCTGGGCCTGGGAAGGGTTCCCCTGAAGTGACAAAGCTGGAGCAGGCGCTAGAGGAGCTGGAAGGGGGTCCCCCCTGGGAGGGGTTCTCCCCAGGTGCTCTTCATCCCAGAAAGAAGCTGGTCTTGAGTCAGAAGGTTCCAGTTCAGGGATTCCGACTGGGCAGAGCCAATGTCCCACTCACCCAGCCCTGCTCTGTCTCCCAAGCATCGGATTATCAAACATTAACTCTGAGCCAGGTGGGGCCCCTAGGCGTTTGTAGATATGCCACCCCCTGTCCTGCCTTCTTAGTGGGCAAGCTGCCAGGTGAGCAGCAATTATCCAGGTGACAGATGCAGGCGTGGGACTCTGGGAGGCTCTGGGCTCAGAGAGGGTCCTGACCCAGCACGAGAGTCCCGAAGGCATCAGGGAGAGCAATATCTCAGCAGCACCCTGTGGGAATTGAGCAGGTGAAGAGAGTGGGGGCAGGGGGCAAAAAGAGCAGACCTGGGGATAGGGAGACAAGTAAGCCCCGGCCGCTGGGGGCAGACCCAGAGGATCTGGGTGGCCAAGGGCCCGGAGGAGGGACAGCGAAGAACGGACCCCACCCTTCACTCCCGTAGTCCTTTGTCCAACGGAGTGTCTGCCCTGTGCCAAGCACCACGCGGGCTGTGGAGCAGAGAACCCAGTCCCTTTGCTCAGATCAATCGATTTTCAAGCTCCATGTGCGATTAGTGCTTTGAAGAAAATATTTAGCGACAGATGGCTCGGGCAGCACAGTCAGAGCCTCTGCAAAGTGAGACCTGGGGGTGCGGAGCGGAGCTGGAAGGACAGAGGTGCGGGGAGAGGCTGGGGGAGAGGGAGCCCCACAGCCCTCAAGCCCGAGCCCAGCGTGGGAGGGGGCGATTAGACCTGCTGAGGCTCCTCCAAGGACTTCTGATTCTATTTCTGGAAAAGGAAGCCACAGGATGCTTTGCTTGTTTTATTTTATTTAAATCTACACTTTGTTCTTTTTTCCCCTCTGACTGACTTAATTTTTGTTAGTCGAATGTTCTCACTACTGATTATAAACAATACTGGTTTTGTTTTTTCATTGTCGCTCTAGGGTTACAATATACACACCTCGCTTACCAGTGTCTAGCTTCAAATATTATGCAATGTCACTGACAGTGTAAGATGGTTTCCTCTCCTGCCTTTGTGCTACTGTTCTCACATCTATATAAATAACATGTTTCATTTTACATTGTCCTCAAGATCCATCCACGTTGTAGCATTTTGCAGGATTTCCTTTCTTTATAAGGCCGAAGAAGATCCCATCACATGTATAGACCACATTTCGCGTATCCATTCATCCACTGATGGACACTTGTGTAGCTTCCGCGTTTGGCTGTTGTGAATAATGCTGCTCTAAACATGGATGCACAAATACCTCTTCAAGATCCTACTTTCAGTTCTTTTGGGTCTATTCTCAGACGAGGAATTGCTGGATCATATAGTAATTCTATTTTTAATTTTTTGAGGAACCCCCATACTGTTTCGTAAAGCGACTGCACCATTTTACATTCCCACAAACAGTGCACGAGGGTTTCGATTTCTCCACATGCCCAACATGTGGGTTTCTTTGGTTTTGTTTTTAATAATAGCTATTCTGATGGGCGTGAGGTGGCATTTCATTGCATTTCCCTAGTGATTAGTGATGTTGAGCTTTTTATTATGTGCTTATTGGATATTCTTGTATCTTCTTTGGACAAATGTCTACTCAAGTCCTTTGTCCATTTTTGAACTGGGTTTTCTTTCTGTTGTAGCATTTTCAGAGTTCTCTTTTTGATTTTTCTGCGTAGTCCAGATTTCCATATAGTTATTATTTTCTTTCCTCTTGAAGAAATTTCTCTAACACTTCTTATAGTTCATTCCCCTGATGATGGATTCTTTCAATTTTGCCCGTTAAAATAGTCTTTGTTTTCTCCCTCATTGTTTAAAGACTTTGCTTTCAGAATGGTTTTAGTTTCATAGCGAACAGAGGGGAAGAGATTTTCCATGTACCCCCTCCCCCCCACACACACACGTGCACAGCCTCCCCCATTAGCACGACCCCCACCAGATGGAACGTTTGCTACACTCAAACCTACGCTGACACGTGATCATCACCCAGAGTTCGTAGTTCACATTAGGGGTCCCTCTTGGAGTCGCAGGTACTGCAGGTTTGGACGAATGCGTAACGACTTGTGTCCACCTTTACGGCACCGTACAGTGTAGCTTCACTGCCCCGACAATCCTCTGTGCTCTGCCTGTTCGTTCCTCCCCGCAACCCCTGGCAACCACGGATCTTTCTCCTGTCTCCATAGCAGTGCCTTTCGCAGAATGTCATATGGTTGGAATCGTACCACGTGGAGGCTTTTCAGACTGGTCTCTTTTTGTTACATGCATTTAAGATTCCTCCATGGGAGGACTTTAAGCAGAGGAGCGACAAGATCTAATTGATATGTTTAAAAGGCCATCTTGCAGCCATGGGGAAAATGCATTAGAAGGAGCTGGGCGGCCGGGGCGGGGGGCAGTCAGGAGGCAGCTGCAGAATTCCATGCCGGAGGTGGTCATGACCTAAACCCCCAAAAAAGGAGAGAAGGGGACAGACACACTGACTGATAGACGGACGGGGTGTGGGAGGGAAGAGGCAAAGCGAGTGAGGACGGGGAGCCGAATGATGGTGGGGAGTGGGGAATCGCCGGGGGAGGGGGCAGGGCATTTCGTTTGGAGCCCATTAAACGTGAGATGCCTGTGACAGCCAGGAGATGTCAAGAGGGCAGTTAGAATCTGGGACTCGGAAGAGAGGAGAGATGTGGATTTAAGAGTCCTTATTTACACATGTCATCTAGAGCCCTGGGAATGGGTGTCACCCAGAGACGGGGAGCATGAGAGCAGAGAAAGAAGGGACGTGGTCGTGAGGGAAGACATGCTCATTATGAGGCAGCATCTAACCCAAGCACAGCGCTCAGTAGCTGCTCAATACGTATTCTCGGAATGAAGGAAGGACAGGGAAGAACCAGCTAGGACCGCCAGCAGGAGGGTGGTTCGATCTGCTAGCTCTGTCCTGCACACCAGACTGGAGAGGGCACAGAGGCAAGAAAGAATTTGGTTCCGGGGCGCAGTCCAGGGGAGACACAGGCACGCGGAGGGGGCAGTGGAGAGGAAGGAGCAAGCTGAGTCAGGCGGAGCTGAAAATCCCACCCGGGTCTCCAGCTTGGGTGGCTGGTAGGGCGACCCCCAGAGACGGGTGCACATTCAGGAACCAGCCTGCCACCCTTCTCACAGTCTCCGCCAGCCAAGCCGGAAGAGGGTAAGCGGTATCCCTTCCACCTGGGGGAAGGAAGGATGCCGGTCCTGGTCTCAGGCTCGGGAAGGGGGGCCGCTCTGTGAGTCCATCGTTTCCCTTTCAGATCGTGATCCCTCCTGGTCCCTCTCGGCTCCCACCTAGCGACGCTGCTCCCCTGGCCACACCTTTGGTCAGGTCTCAGAGTCCCCGCAGGTGGGAAGGGTTGTCCTCATTCCTTCTTCGAGGCTGCCACCGTGCGGCGAAAAGGGGAATGACAGCCGACGGGACCATCTTCCCCAGGGCCATCCACCCTACCCTTGTATCCGTTTGAGAAGTAATCGTTCGTTGTGCACCTACTATGTGTGTGGCGCGGGTTCTGCGTGGGGCAGAGAGGAATCTGAGACAGGCAGTGAGGAGCAAGGAGTGGACACATACCAAATGTAGATTTTAATACCGATTCCGAGACGTGCCGCCGTGTGGCTCTGGGCGAAATCCAAGGAGAAACGGGCCAGGCCGTTCTGTGGGCCTCAGGGTTTCTATAGCAACCCTGGGGCAGGCTGAGGGGTGCAGGGGGCTCCCCAGAGGCGCAGCTTCCTGCTGCTCCGGTCCCTGCTGCTGCTGGTCACTCTCCCTTTACACTATCGGCATGTTTGAATGTGGTCTCTTTCTTCCTGTTTCCTCCGTCTTTCCCTCGTTCCTTTTCCGTCCTTTGGGTCCCTCTCCGCTTCTCTCTCTCTCCACCTCCCTTCATCCCCCTGTCTCCATCGCTGCCCCGTTTCTGCCTGCCCCTCTCTTCCTCCTCCCCTTCCCCGCCCATCTCTCTCTCCCTGGCCCCGCCTCCCCTCGCCAGCCTGTCCAAAGCTGCCGCCCTGGACCATCACTGGGTGGCCAAGGCCTGGCTGAACGACATCGGCCTGCCCCAGTACTCCCAGGCCTTCCAGAGCCACCTGGTCGACGGGCGGATGCTGAACTCGCTGATGAAGCGGGACCTGGAGAAGCACCTGAACGTGTCCAAGAAGTTCCACCAGGTCAGCATCCTACTGGGGATTGAGCTGCTGTACCAAGTGAACTTCAGCAGGGAGGTGAGAACGGGGGGGCAGGGGGGACATAGCCCTGCACCCGCTGTCTGTCCGTCCAACCCTCTGTCCATGCATCTACGCGTCCATCCACCCATCCATCCATCCGCCCACCCATTCACCCACTTATCCTTCCATGCATCCTTCCTTCCTTTCTTTCTCCCTCCAACAAATACTTGCTGGGCGTTGGTCAGGCCCTGTGCTAAATTTAGGGAAAATGGAGAACCTTCGTTCTCCAAGAATTCACTGCTTATTAGGAAGAACCACAAAGAAGCTGGTGGCCACGAAACCATGGAAAAGTGTCCTAATGAAGGAAGCCCAGGGTTTTATGAAAACCCAGAGAAGCTTCCAGGGGGGTCGGGGGCAGGGGCGGAGGGGGGTGGCTCCCTGGAGATAGTGACAGCTAAACTGAGCCCCGAAGGAGGAATTCCGGGCATCGATCAGTGGCAGGTTTGCGAGGGAGTGAAACCCAGCAGAGGAAAGAGCACAGCCAAAGGCCGGGAGGACAGACCTGAGGCCACAGAGGTTCCGGTGCTGGGTTTGAGGTGTGGGAGTCACTGGGGAAGTCAGGTGAGCAACCAGGGGACCGTGGGGCATGTCACTGTTGGACTCTGAGCGCCCCCTTGATTCCGAGCTCTGCCAAGCCAGAGAGCACAGGACGTCTGCTTCAGCTCCCCCAGGGCCTACAGGCACACCTCCCCGACTATTCCCTCGGGGGAGGGGCCCCGAGCTGCTGGGCCCCGCGGGGCTGGGTCTGGATGGTTTACGTTTACAGCACTGTCCATCAGAGCACAAGCAATTCAGGGTCAGCAGGAAGGGGCAGGAGAGGAGGCTGCCCAACCCTCCTTCACGGCCTCCTCGGACACCCAGGGCACAGGAAGTAATGAGGGCGTGAGCCCTGGCTCCTGGCCCCTGGGAGCCCCTGTCTGGGGAGGGCGGCGATGTGCAGGGGGATCGCGCCAGGCCCGGCAGGTTGGGGCTGGTCGGGGCACGCTGCAGGACTCTGGGCCAGCGGGCCCCGGAGAGGGCCCCACCCACCACAGGAGCCAGGCCCCCAAGGAGGCTCACCCCTCTGCAGGTTGTCGTGGGTGAGGTTTCGTACTGGGGTGACACTGGCTGCCCCCAGAAGCTGGATGGACCCACCTGGAGGGCCTTGCTGTCGGGTGCCCCGCAGCAAACATGCATTGAGTACCCACTTTATGCCAGGTGATGGGGGGCGGGGCACTGGAATATACAAGCTAAGCAAGCAGCTGCCATGAGTCGCACCCAGCCCTGCTCCCCCGGACACGCCACCCCTGCCTCCAGGCTCCCTCCACCCCTAGCAGGGGGCTTCTCCCTGTTTCCCACAGTGAAAGGCCAAGCTATAGGTTGACCAGTTGATGCGGCTCTCACAGCCTTGCATGGCCCAGCCAGACCCCTCCTCACCCTGGCGCACCGAGGTTTCTGCCAGCACCACGTGACCTCAGTGTGCTCCCTGCACCCCCACCTGACACTCTCCCCCTCCCCACCAGGCCCTCCAGGAACGCCGAGCCCGATGTGAGACGCAGAACACAGACCCCGTCGTCTGGACCAACCAGCGGGTGCTCAAGTGGGTTCGAGATATCGACCTAAAGGTGAGGGGTGACGGCAGGTGTGGGGGTAACTCTCAGGCAAGTGCAAATCCCATGCACATTTGTGTGCAAACCGGTATCCATTTTTGCGTGAGCTGGAGCACCGATGCCTGGGCTGGCAAGAATAACCTGCCTCCCGTCACGCAAAAGGAGGGAACTCCTCCCCCTCCCCCGCTAATGATGCGTCTCTCATAGTGGGGGTGAGGGATGCTGAGCCAACCTCATTCTCCTGAGCAAGCGTGCCATCAAATGCGGGTCCGTCTCTCAGTCAGCAAGTCTCTATGGGCTGCCTGCCAAGGTCTGGGGATATGTCAGCGACAAAATGGTCTTGGTCACTGCCTTCATGGCCCTCAAAGAGCGAGGAGGTATTCTGCCTCGAACTGGTCCCCAGAGAGTGAAGCCCTTGCTGTTGGAGGTGTACCCCCAGCCGGAGCTGAGCCCCCTCAGGCCCTCAGGGCTGCACTCTCAGACTAACAGGGTGCCCCTCTCAGCCAGCAGAGTGGCCCCCGCGGGCTAACCAGCCTCGTGCCTTGCCCTCAGGAGTACGCAGACAACCTGACCAACAGCGGTGTCCACGGCGCCGTGCTGATGCTGGAGCCCACGTTCAACGCCGAGGCCATGGCCACCGCCCTGGGCATCCCCAGCGGAAAGCACATCCTCCGGAGGCACCTGGCGGAGGAGATGAGCACCGTCTTCCACCCGGCCAAGTGAGTGTGGGCCGCAGGTTGCCACCCGGGCTTTGCAAGCGGATGGTCCCGACCTCCCGCCCCGGCGCCCTTGCTTACTGGGTCCCCACTCGTCCTTCGTAACAAGGTGGTCGTCTTTCGCAGATCAGGAAATCGAGGCTCAGGGAAGCAAAGTGCTTCAGCCCAAACGTCATAGACCAGAAAGAGATAGAAGAGCAGCCGGGTCCGGAATAAAGCGTGTGGCTGAATCCCTGGCACCCCGAGCACCCAGGGAAGGGACAAAGAGTAGCGAGTGTGTAAGGAAAGACCACGTGAGGCTGGGGCTGGCGCTGGGGACGATTCGTACTGGCCTGAGGCGTTGAGGTGGCCATTCCAGGCAGGGGCAACCGTGAGGACGAAGGTCTGGAGACAGCGATGGGCACAGTGAGGGTGTTTGCGGTCCAGGTGAATAGACTGCCACATCGGCCCACCTGGCCCAGTCTCCGCATCGGAAAAGTCGCCAGAGAATAAACACCTGCGCGGATGAACCAGGCTCGTCCCAGTGGATTCTCATCTTAACGCGATCGCAGTGAGGGTTACGTGGCCCTTCCCTGGGCGCCGTGCAGCGACTCCGTCCTCACGACGAGCCAAGAAACTCGTGCCATTCGCCCTCCTTTGTAGACGGAGAAACTTGCTCAGAGGGGCCAAGGTCCTCGCCCGAGCCTGGCTTCGTCCCGATGCTATTACGCTGCACACACTGGTGATGTTCATATATTGAACCAACCTTGCATTCCTCATACCCCGCTTGTGGATAATCTTTGTACGTGGTGTCGAATTAGATTTGTTAGTATTTTCTTGAGGATTTTTGCATCTGTATTTATAAGAGATGTTGGTCTGTATTTTTCTTTTCTTGTGGTGTTTTCCTCTGGTTTGGTGTCATGCGGTAAGTTAGGAAGTGTTCTCTCTTCTGTTTTGAGAGGGAAGGTTTGTGAAGAATTGGTGCTCATTGTTCTTTAAACATTTGGTAGAATTCACCAGAGAAGCCATCCAGTCCTGGACGTTTCTTTGTGAGAAGTTTTATTATTATTATTATTATTATTATTATTATTACTACTACTACTACTACTGCTACTATTATTATACTAATTCAATCTCTTTCTTGTTATAAGTCTAGTCAGATTTTCTATTTCTCTCTAGTCAACTTCAGTAGTTTATCTCTTTCTCGAAATTTGTCCGTTTCATCTAGGTTAGCTAATTTGTTGGCATACGATTGATTGTAAGATCATTCCCTTATAATCCCTCTTATTTCTATAAAGTTAGCAGTAATGTCCCCTCTTCTATTTCTGGCTTTAGTAATTTGAATCTTCGCTCTTGATTTCTTGGTCAGACTAGCTAAACATTTGTCCATTCTGTTGGCAGAGCCCAGATTTGAACCTAAGACTCTCTGAGCCGGGCCTGAGTGCTGACCCCCCAAACCATATGGAGCTTCAGGCAGCAGCCGGGCCATACATCATGTTATGCAGATGTAGGAACTGAGGCTTGGGAGAAAATCGTGCATCTGTAGCTGAGTCCAGGTGCCCTGGATGACCCTTCCCCATTGGTACCCAAGTGGTTCTCAAAGTGGGGTCCACAGACCCTGCAGCAGAATAATTGGGTCTCCTGTAAAATATAGATCCCCTGTCCCCCACTCAAACCTACAAGCCACCAGGGATCCACATTTTGAGCCTTTGAGGTGGTTCTTATGGAGACAAATTTTGACAAGAACTCTCATCCAGAAGCCACGAATCAATGGGAGCAGGAACAAGGCTTTTCTACTCAGAATCGTCTATCCTCCCTGACCTCCCTCTGGAACCATGTGATCTGTGACGGGCTTAACATGTCCTGAGCCCTGGAGAGGGCACTAGCTAAACATGAGCAGACATCCACGTGCCTGATTAAGCCCTCGATCACCGCCGAGGTGGCAGGTGCATTGAGGACCTCCTTGGATTAGTGGGCGAGCCCTGAGGAGGTTTCAGGTGGGCATACTACTCTCTAGCGAGACAGCAACCTAAAACAACTCGCCAACAAGTGGGCGCGGCTGGGTTCCCATGAAACCATTCACGAAGTCGGGCAGCTGGCCGGACGTGGCCCGCAGGCCGAAGTTTGCCTAATCCTATTCTAACTGCAGCTTTCTAAGTTTTTACCCAACACAGGCTAATGGGACATAGCGCAAGGCAAGGCGCAGGTGGGAACTAGATCTAAACGCAGAGTGGGGGAAATTGTCCTGATGCTTCCCGAGGCACAACTAATGAGCCCCCATCTGAGGATCCCCCTCCCACCATCTTCCTTTTCCTGGTCGGGTCTGCAGCACACCGCACGGTTCGGAGCGAGACGCTGGCGTCTCAGAGACTTGGCTCTGCCGCGTCGAGCTGCGGCATCCCGGGTAACTCGTCCATCTCTCTGTGGCCCCCTTTCCGCCGCCTGTAGTCCAGGGCTGGCAGCCCCGACCCCTGGCCCGTCGCGAGGGCTGTGTTTCTAAAGTGCTTCGCACAACGGTGGCACGTGGGAGGTAAATCGCGGCCGTTATGGTCATTGTCACCAGTGCGAGTGTCTCTCGGTGGTGGCAGCAGCTGGCGGGGCCCTCCCTGCTGACTTGAAGTGCGTCTCTCTCCAGCTCCACGGGCATCCGGGAGGCTGAGCGCTTTGGGACGCCCCCCGGGAGGGCCTCCAGTGTCACCCGGGCAGGGAAGGAAGAGAACAGTGGTGGCATCAAGTACAAGGCCGGCCGGGTAAGTCGAGGTATTTTTTTGTCACCTAGGCCCTCGTTGCCCTTTCTCTGCTCCTGTGTTGACCTGGGGAGGGACACCACTAGGCCGGGTCACAGGTGCAGCTGGGAGCGAGGCCCTGGATGCCACCTGCATGATGCTGAGGGCCCCAGTACTGCTTAGAGTGCAGGTCTCACCTGCCCCATCAGAGTCACCTGGGCAGCTGCTTAACACGAAAATGCCGGGGCCCACCTGTGCTTCCTGGAGCAAGGGGCATCTGGAATAAAGGGGAACCCTCGTGCGGCCAGGCTGCCCAGCAGGTTCCTGTGCACCCCAAACCCTGAGGACCACCGACCTAGACTTTGAACTCCAGTGACCTGCCGCACAGCAGCGGCTGAGCCTCTGCAGTAAGCAATGCATGCAATTTGGGGCCAATCAAGCAGACTCGGACAGGCAGGTTCCTCAACGGCAGTGTGCAGACACCATGGCCGAGCGGAGAGCCTCGAATGTCTTCCGCTCCCTCGGTAAACAGTTTTGGGGTCCTAACAGTGTTCCAGGCACCATCCTAAGCACGGGGGTATCAGCATGAATAAACTACCACCCTCCCAAGGTGACATACAGATATACTCATGGTACGTACACAGAAGCATAGTACCTCTGTGGTGTGACAGTTTCATGGTGGGATTGTGATTAGGGAAAAAAAAGTGTCTAAAAGGCTCTTTTTAAGGGGGCCAATAATGAAAAAAAAAAAGATTGAGAAACACTGGTCTGGGAAGAAAGGCCATCAAGCAAATAAATAATCACAAAACACTGTCATGATTACTGTAATAGAGGCATGTTCAAAATAAGGGATAAATATTGAGGACCTACTGTGTAGGACAATAGCTCTTCTCTGCCACACCTTGCTGTGTGCTTTACGGATGGGATTTCTGCTCTTTCGACAACTCTGGGAGGTAGGAATTACCATTCCCATTGGAGAAATTGCTAAGAAAACTGGGGCTCCGAGAAGGCTGGTGACTTGTCCGCGGTCACACAGCCGGGAAGTAGCGAAGCAGGGAATCGAACCCTGGTGTGGGAGTCTCCGAAACCCGCACACCTGCTGCCTCGCCGGGCGGTGTGAGAATGCTTCCCCTTGGCCTGGGAACGCACTCGGACCTCACGCCCATGCTCAGTCTCGCCTCTCCTCCAGTATACCTGTTCTCAAGTCTCCTCCCACTGAGGAGGAAGACGGAGACTTTTGCGGATAATCAGGCTGTATTTGTCCTCACCCTTAGTAACCGACCCGTTCCCTCCAGTTGGGAACACAAAGCTCTCTGCTAATGTTAACTCAAAAAATCCCCTCAGTCTCCCTGAGCAGTAGAAGTGTATTAGTATTAAGAGGAGGAGCACAGAGAGGTTATGTAAGTTACTCAAGGTCACACAGCAATTAGAATTGGAGACCGCACGTGTTTCAGATCCAGAAACATTCAATGCCTTTTTCCTCTTCCTTTGGTCTCATTCCTCTCTTTTCAGTTGCCCCTGGGGAAGATAGGAAGGGGTTTCAGCAGCAAAGACTCCGACTTCCATGATGACTACGGCTCTCTTCAGAATGAGGATTGTGGAGACGATGACCCCCAGGGCAGGCCAGAGCAGCGCCGTCTGGAAGGCTACAACAGCCTGGAGGTCACCAACGTGTAAGGAGCCAGTGCTCCGCCAGACCCGACGCAGAGACACACGCGGAAAAAGAGTAGCCAGATGCCGTCGCCACTGTACATAGCGCCCTGGGGCCGAGCGTATTCCTCCACCGCCAGCGAAAACCTCGGCAGACTGCCGAGGAGCGAGGGGGCTTCCAGCCGTGGGCTTCCCGCTCCACAGAAGGAGACCGGTCCAGAGGACTCGTCACAGTGCCCCAGCCTTTCCATAACGCAGACTCCCCCTCAGAGAGACTGTCGGCCATTGAGCAGTCCAAATGGTCCCAGAGCCTTGAACTGAGCTGCCAAGGTAGAAAGAGGCTGTGATTCCCCCCTCTGAAATACCGTTCCAGGACGAGCAGGTGGGACCCCAACCAGGACATGAAGAGCCCAGTGGCGGCGGCGCTCAGAGCAGGCAAAGCGTGAGGCCGAGCAGTGGACGCGTGGACACTTCCTGCCAGCAGGACACAGGAAGTGCTGCCTCTCGCTGAGAAGTCAGGCGGAGGGAGATCTCAGCTCCAGCATCCCGATCCCCGAGGCTGAGAATGTGGGTTCCGTTTGGGGTCACTGAACCTCTCTTGGATGGGGAGGTCATTTCCTCTGCCCTGAAAGCCACGTGTCACACAGGGGTGGACATGTTGAAGAGCTGTTTTCCCCTTCCTCCAGGCGCGGCTACACGGGATAAGGACAGGCAAAGGCTCCGTGCAAGGTGGGACCTGGCGGCAACATTCCCAGGAAATGCGGGTATCCCGTCGGGGTAAAGGACATGATGACGACAGGATCGGGAGCTTCTGTGACCACCCTACCGAACGTGGCAACGGATCTGGGATTGGGGCTAGAAAAATGCTCATCACTGTCAACACGACGAACCTTCGTCGTGATGTCTCTGTCGCCTGAAACAGGCGAGCTCGCCAACGTCCTGAGATGAATCTCGCAGAGCAGAGTCGTTAAGAGGGTGGCGAGGACCCCCAGCCCTTTTCTTGACTCTGCCACTGTTTTTGCCGTGTGGTTTCTTCCCAGCGACCTCACCTCTCTGTGCCTCGATGTCTTCATCTACAATACTCTGGCTCCCTCCCAGGGAACTCTTGCTAAGTGAGGGTTAACACTTGCTAATGTCTGTAACACACTTTGTGACCTCTCAGGAGACAGATGGGGAATTATGGGGTGGGGGGTGGGCGGGGGAGTCTGTCTAATTTCTCATTTACAGCACAGAACTGACCTTGAAGCGGCTCTCTCCAACTCGTAACGGCTGGAGCAACGTGCAAGCGGAGGACGAGGCATGTTTACTGTTCAGATTCTCTAAAGCCCCCAGGAGGGCTTCGCCGACGAGGTGAGAGAGCGCAATCCCACGTGCACAGCCTTCGGAAACCAGCCTGAGTGTTCAGGCCCGACGTCACGGACCTCAGCGCCGGGCGATGGTTCCGGAAGCAGCGAGCACACTGGAGTTCTGCCTAACGCCTCGGTTATCAGAGCAGATCATGGGTTGGAACCGCCACGATCAACTTCCAGTGAAGCCGCTTGCACCGAGAGTCGGGGAGAGGTTAGGAAGCCTGAGACTCGCTGCAGGTGTCAGCCTCAAAGCACACGTCCTTGAACCCAACGGATTGCTCCCCATCGTGGGAAATGCACGAACGGAGCCCAAGAAACTCGAGAAATGCCCCATGCCCCAGTCAAGAGACCGCGGAGTCTCCTCTTAACATCAGCACAGAGCCAAACGCCCGGGAGGCGGCCGGGTGGATGGCCCCATTTTGTCTTCATGTTTGGCTTCCTGGGGACACGTTTCTGATTCCAGGGCCTGAGGGGTGATGCCCCAGTACCTGCCTTGGCTTGGCTGAGGCGCCAAATCCCAGGGTCTTCATAATATCCAGCCACACGAGGGGCCTAAACCTGCAGAGCCGGCAGCCCAGAGAGGGGAGTCCAACTACTTGCTTACGCGGTGCAACGGGCCATTCCCGGGCCAGCATCCAGGCTGGGGAACCCGGGACCCCAGATCTGCCTCTCGCGAGGCAGCAAATTCCTGCAAGGTGGGCAGGAATGCAGCCCTAATTATGTGAACCCAGCATTCACCCGAGTTGACAGTAACGAAGCTTGCATTATGCCCCGAATCAGCCCCACTGGGGACATGATGGACAAGCAGACAATCGGGGGTCAGGGACAGGGATGACATTGCCCAAAACCTTGCAGCGTCAGGCCAGCACGCCCGGGGCAGCTTGGGCGACCTCGAACGCACCTTTTAGTCCAAGCGATGCCCTAACCACACATCCTCTCCCACCCGATGCCCGTGTCCCTGGCAGCCAGGCGAGCATTTGAGATGATTTTTCAACATGAGGACAGGCTGATGGATAAGTTAACAACCTCCACACAGGGCCAGATCAGGTGGGCTTTCGTCTGCTGGGGAAATCCTAAACGTCAACTCTGCCTCAAGGGTGAACATGAAGAGTGGGGGTGCAGAAGGACCCGGCTGAGAGGCTCTGGTAGCCGATGACCCGAAGTTGGCAGAGCAGCCGCCGATGGAACCCTGGCCTGCCATGTCCTGTCCAAACAGCCTGAGTCGTGGTCTTGGTCCTTCAAGGGCTTCTGGACCTGGGAACGATACGACGTGCTTCTCCGAAAGGCGGCGTGGCTTGTGCCCATAGGTGCTGGCCGTTTGCAAAGGGGTAGCTGGTGCCAGAGGTCGGGGAGAATCAAGGTAGACAGAGGCGCCCCATGTTCTTCCCAAAAGCTGGGGGCCAGAGCTATCAGAAGGTACCTGCTTGGGAGACTCCCCTTTCTGACCCCAGATGCCGCTGAACGACCCCTTCGTCCTTGGCTGAGCAGAGCCTTTCTCCCAGAAATCCTTCTCTCAGCATCACGGTTACCGGATCCCCGGCTGCCAGAGGCAGGGGGAAGCCACGCGAGAACCTGGCCAGATGAAGGGGAGGGGCCGGGGCCTCCACGCAGCCCGGCCAGCACGGGGGGAGCCGCAGAAGATCCCCACGTCTTCCTGAGCGCTGGGTCTGGCAGCATGTGACGATTTGGGCAAGATGTGACTTCGGGGCTCACTGCAGGGGCACCCAGGCCCCTCTGCTCCTCCAAGCCCAGCTCCCCCACGGCCCGGCTGGGCACCATCACGTCCATGCTGCTTGTCAAGGCTCCAATAGGCTCCGGGGCAGCTGAGTGGTGAGGAGCAAACGCCCCGTGGGAAACAGCAACTTCTGTACCGGAGGTTATTGGCGGTGGCGGTGGCGGGCTGGTGAGGGGGATTTCCTGAGCCCTCCCACTCGGGCTGGGGGCGGGGACTGCACAGGAAGCAGCTGTCCATGAGCGAAGATGGTGTTCCTGGCCTTCGGTTGCTGGCCGTGGCCCCACATGTCTTCCCAAGAGTGAATGTTAACACTGTAACAATAAATCCTACTGCACAGCGTCTCGTGGATGAGATGGCCTTTTTCTATTTGTGTTCTCATTTAATTTTCCCAGCAGGCTCTTGGAGAAGGGAAATAAACCCATTTCACAGATGCGGAAACTGAGGCGGGAAAAGCCGAGGGCCTTGCCCGGCTCTGGAAAGCTAAGAAACCACGGGGCAGAGACTTGAACCTGGTCATCTGCCTCCGAACACTAGGCCTGTCCCTGCCACGGCAGTGGAGGTGAGGCCACACTCACCCCCACCTTCCAGCCTAGGACTCACCTTAGCAGGTGGCATCGCTCACAAAGGAGTCCAGGTGTGCTCTGTCCTGCGGGAAAAGCTCTCCCAGCTGGAGGAAACAAAAATTCTAGGACAGGACAGGTGGGATCTCTGTATTGGCCAGTGACATGAGACAGAAACCCGACTCAAAAACTGGTTTGAAAATAGAAAGATTTATTGGTTTTTGGCAACAGCGGTCCAAGACCACGACTGGTTTGGATGAGACTGGATACAGACCATCGAACGATATTTTCGGGATCTTCATTTCTCTTTAAGAAAAGAAATGGCTTTGCTTCCCTCTGTATCGGCTTCATTCCCAGACAGGTTGTCCCCAGCCATTGGCAAAAATGACCACCAGCTTAGCAAGAGCTGCCCAGGACAGGGCCTCTGGCCGGTAGCTCCCGCAAAGTCTCAGGGTGCAGCCTCCTGGGCTTGGACAGGGTCCCAAGTCCGCCAGGGGTGCGGTCAGCACCAGGCTGCACAGCCCGAGGGGACAATGCTTGCACGGGTGAGAGAGCAGAGTGTCCAGGGGCTCTCAGGGGACAGCGTGGGATCCTTCAACATGGCCCAAGGTGTTCCCCCTTCCTGAACAATGCATCCTCCCGCGTGTGGACGAGGCAAGACAGCCGGACCCCAGGACGGGGAGCCCTCCCGCCCTCAGTACTCAGAGAAGAAAAGATACTTGAGTCCACACGCCCAGCGGCTCACAGAAATGCCAGGAACGGAACTGAGAATTGAGGGACATCGGACCCAGAGGCCAGGCCTAGCTTGACGCTGCCCCGTCCCTCACGGCAGGGTGTCTCGCCCTCAGTGCCGTTGACATTCTGGACAGACTCTGTTGGGAGGCCAGGCTGTCCTGCAGCATCCCTGACCTCTCCTCGCTAGATGCCGTGATCACTGCCACCCCCTCCAGTCATGACAGCCCACAAACGTCTCCAGACGATGCCCAATGTCCCCTGGGGAGGCGAAATCCTCCCCTGTGGCCAGTTGCAGCTGGACGTGCTTGTGCCCGAATGCCCCAGGAATCCCTCAGGCAGGCATTGTTTCCTCATCAGGCAAAGGGAGAAACTGAGGCACGGAGCGGTCACATAGATTCCCGGGGCCCCGAGCTAGGGAGCGGGAACCAGGATCTTAGCAAGGACAGATGGCTGTCTGCAGAGACGGGGCTCGCATCCCCTGGCCTAAGGCTGGCTGCCGCCCCCAGCCGCTTGCAGTGAAAATTCCTGAAGCCAGGTGTTCCCAGGCAGGACTTCCGCATTGTCCGGCATGGCACTACCGGATGCCAGATCCACGCCCTTCACCTGGTGGAAAATCGCTCTATAAATTACAGGGGAGAGCCAGCCCTGCGAGCTCCTCACTTAAAACAAGGTAATAATTTAGGGACTAGAATGATCTGGTTGAATGAGTGCTTATCATAGCTAATCCCACACCCCGCCTCCATCATCCCCATTTAAAAAAAAAAAAGAAGACAAGAAGTTCTGGACACTCGCTCAAGGCCTCACAGCAACTTCGTGACAGAGCCTGAGGGCATCCGATGTGGCGGCCGCAGTACCCTCCACCGGGACTCCTTTTCCTGTCTGGGCCTCGGGATCTCTGCTGAGCCCCCTGCTTCAGCCCACCTTGGGGAACCTGCTCCCCCATTCTTGAGGGTGGGAGTCTGCTGATCATACTGCCCCTACTGCCTCCCCTACCCCTCCGCCCCACCCCCGCCTTCGGGGAGGTCACGTGATCCTGTCTGGACCTGTCCCGTCCCTGTAGCCCCCGGCCCTGGATGGTCCCAGGAGTGGGCCCTGAGATCCGAGAAGGGGGAATCAGGCTCCTCACCTGGACGGCTCACGCCATGAGTGGAAGGTCAGCGCTCGTTCTCCTTTTGGCTCTCGAGTCAGATGTGCCCCAGAGCTGCAGGCCGCCCTGCCTTGCCCGCCCCCCAACCCCACAAGGCGATGCCTGAGAGAACCCGGGGGGGGGGAGCCGACTCAGAGCCAGAAAACAAGATGGGGGAAGGGAAGGGGTGGGGGGCGGATCCACCCGTTCCCTGGATCCAGCTGTCTGTGAGGCGGGCGCCCCTCCTGCTTCCTGAGGTTCGGTTAAGTGGCACCCTAACTGGCCCCCTTCCCCCCACCCCCATCCCTCCCCTCTATCAGTTGGCTGGGGCTGGGGTGGCTTAAACAACATAAATGTAATTTTGCACCGTTCTGGAGGGTAGAAGTCCAAGATCAAGGTGCCACCTGGGTTGGTGCCTCTGCGACCTCTCTCCTCGGCGTGTATCCGATGGCCGTCGACTCCCCATGTCTCCCTACGACCTTCCCTCTCCGTGTGTCTGCGTCCTGATCACCTCTTCCTGTAAGGACAGTCCTCTTGGGCCCACCCTGATGACCTCTCGTTAGCTTAATTACCTCTGAAGATCCGACCTCTGAACGGTCACATTCTGAAGTGCTAGGGGCCAGGGCCCCAGTATTGGAGTTTTGAGGGGCGCAATTCAGCCCACACACTGGCCTCACCTGTCGATTAAGTCAACTTGAATTTTCAGTTGCCTGACCCTGAAAGAGTCCCAGTTAAGCTACCCACTGTCCACCAGGCTTGAGCCCAAGGTGACTCCTGTCCCTTCTCCTGACTCCTACATGCCACATACCTGTGCACACACGTGCACACGTGCGCACACGCACAACCTCCCCCTGCATTTCAAGCGCCGTATCTGCACCAGGCAGAACGATGTGGAAGGGTGAAATAATCCTAAATTCTTTTTCTTGGTAGCTGACCCAGCCTTCCTAGCTGGAGTTGCTGCTCCCTTGAGCCTGTGATATTACAAAGTCAGAGGCCAAACCTGCATTTGTGGGGAAGGGGCCGCCCTGTGTCCCCTTGCTGTCACGCCATCGTTTGGACACCCTGAGAAATGGCACCCCTCATTCTGGGGTTTCAGTGCCGCTGTGTTCAGGCCAAGTTCTTCACCGGGACCGCTCAGCTCTGGCTCACAACAGCGGTGCGTCCAGAGCCGAGGGTGGGGCCAACATCGCCCTGACAACACTGCCCCAAGGACCCCCAGACACCTGCCGGGAGCCCCACGGAGGCGGATGGCATGCAGCACTGTCTGAGAGAGCGCTATGGACCGCACAGTCTCTGGCTGCAAATAACAGGCAGAAAAGTCACCTTCTACGTGGAAGCAGGCGCTGTGAAGAAAGTAAACCGCACGAGGGGACCAGGCCACAGGAGAGGCACGGTGGGTGGGCAGGCGGCCGAAGAGCGGGTCCGTTCCCGCCTTCCCTCTCTGCAACCGCCCGTGGCTGTGGCTCTTTGGCCGCTTACCGTAGTGTCAAGGTCATTGGCGGCCTCAGACTGGCTCGCGAAAGATGGCGCAGCCCCCTCACAAAGGCACCCGCTGGGTTATGTGAGAGTCTGGGAGTCGCGGGGTACGGTCCACATTAACGGGGAAGCAACTCGCAGGGTCGCCAACCAATCCCCAAACCCAAGTGGAAAGTTCCCCTGAGGAGGGGTTCCCCGAGGCTGCCCCGACTGCTTCTGCCGCCCCCGCGAACCCGCTCTGTGGTCATTGGCTTCGCGTCCTAGTCTGTTCCGGAAGCTGTGACAAAGCTGCCGAGACTAGGGGGTTATAAGCGGCAGAGGTTTAGTCCTCACGGCCCTGGAGGCTGGAAGTGTGGGATTGGGGTGCCAGCGCGGCCAGGGCCTGACGTGCGCCGTCTCCTCTCTGGGATCTCTTTTATAAGGGTCCTAATCCCATTTATCAGGGCTCCTTGCTCATGACCTAAGCACCCCCCAAAAGCCCCACCTCCTAATACCATCACCTTGGGGGTGAGGTGTCAACATACGAACTCGAGCAGGGGATACAAACATTTAGTCCATAACACTTAATATGTAGATGATTTTAGTTTGGCTCAGGCTTGACGTTGCTACCTACTTCTGTGAAACCACAGGCCTGAGATGCCGGCTTTAGTTTTTCTAATACATAACCATACATGCATGTTACATGCGTGTACAAAGTACATGTACATGCATTACCAAGCGTGCACATAAATTTATACATAGCTATTGTAGCAAGTGCTTATCTATGTATCCCCTTTATAAATATGTCGCTGAAATCAGACACAGTGTTCCCAACAGCGTGAGCAGTGGGACTGTCAATACGGGACCCGCTTCAGAAGGGCCAGGCCCTGTGCTAAGTGCTTTACACATGATCTCGTCGGGGCCTCAAAACACAACCAACAGATGGGTCGTCTTATCCCCACTTCACAGAAGCAGGAAGAAGTTTAGACGTCGGCCCAAGGTCCCACAATTGGTAGTTATAATAGTAGGCCTCTAACCCAGATACTAACCACTATATTATATCCTTCCCTAACCATCAGCCTTCTGAAAAGTCCACATCCCACACTTGGCCCGGTTATGTTGTGGGCAGCTGAGTCCATGGTATTTAAGTCAAGCCGCCTATGGGAGTCACTGGAGAGTTGTTGTTTTTTTTTTTAAGAATTCAGATTTTCAGGTCTTATTGCAAACCTCGTAATTGAGAGTTTAGGCTAGGAGATCTACATTCTACTAAACTGTAGATTTCCAGGGCTCAGAGTTTCTGGTGCAGTGGATGTGCAGTGACGCTTGAGCATTTGTCTCTTTTCAAACCCCCTCGGGCGGTTCTGTGGCACAGCCAGGCCTTGGGACCACAGCCCTTGGATAAACCGGCTCCCGCACAGAAGGTTCTTGGGCCATTGCAGCTTGCAGTCCCACCACTCACCACTAGATGGCAAGATGCTCCGTCGCTCACAGCCCCCGCCCAGACCACTCAGGAATAAGGCCCAGCAGATCCAGCTTCAGGTGGGCAGGGCCCCCCGTGATACCTGCCCTGACCTCCTTGCAGCCCAAAAGGGTGGGAGAAAATGTCTTTTGTTTCTGTTTTCTCCACAGAAAGCATGAAACACATCTTCAATGAGACAAAATTTGGAAGCTGGCCTCAGGATCAACACAACCAGCTCGTTCCTGCCCTTCTGATGCCTCATCACGTGAGGGAAGAAACCGGCGATCAGTAAACAAAGGAATCCTTATAGCCTGGGGTGAGGACCGTGAAGATAGCAGAAAGCACGTGCGGAGACTGGTTTCTAGGCAGAAGGTCAGAGGATGTCTCTCTGAGGAGGTGACGTTCGAGCCGAGGCCTGACAGACGCAGAAGAAATGCCACTCAAAGAGCAGGGCTGACCGGCGAGCGCAAAGCCCCGGAGGGGTGCCGGGCTGGGCGCGGAGCCGAAGCAGGGAGGTCAGCGCGGCCAGAGCGGCGCGTTCAAAGCCCGGGGTGGGGGGTGGGGGCAGCCGTGCATGAGGCTCTGTCGCCCAGGTGCTCCGAGGCAGTTAGCGCTTTGTCAAGATGCCTGTCCAAGAAAGAGGAAGTGGAAGAGCAGAAGAGAGGATAGACGAGGAAGAATCAAAGCGACCTCTCTTACGCGCGCGCGCGCACACACACACACACACACACACACACACATACACGCACGCACACATTCAAGGGCTCAGTCCTGCGATGGAGAAGGGCACGGAGAGACTTCTCCCTGGCTGACCTCGGGGAAGAGAACCTGAAGGAGAGATGAACTGGGAGAACGGCGCTCGACGCTCGCTCGCTCGGGGGGCTTCTTTGCAAAGCGCGCTTGCTTTGCATTTAAGGTGGCCAATGCCGACTGTTGGGACCGATGCCGACCTGTCAGAATGGCCTGTCGGCGCTGCCTTCACAACACCGCCAGGGCACGCCTCGCTCCGCTGTCTCCGCCTGGCCAAGCCCCATCGTCTGTCCCCGAAATGGTCTCCCTGCTTCTGTCCTTGTCCCACGCAGCAGCCAGAGGAGTCTTCAGAAAAGCGAAGCCAGATCTCGTCACTCCTCTGAATGACACTCTCTGACGTCTCCACGTCTCAGTAAAAGCCGCAGTCCTTACAGGTCCCCTCTACCCTGTCACCTCTCTGACCTCGTCTCCCACCATGTGGTCAACTCGCTCCGGCCAAACAGTTCTTCTCAAGGTCCCCAGACACCCCCGGCAGGATCTTGCCTCAGGACCTTTGCACTTACTGGTCCCCCCGCCCAGAACATACTCCCCATCCCACAGCACCCCCAACCCCACGGCACTCCTTCGCTGATCACTCTGTTCAAAAATCCAACACCCCCCACCATGCCCCAAGCCTCCGGCACGCCCCGTCCCCCTACCTGCTCTGTTTTACTCCTCTTCACCTCACTTACTTCACCGTCCTTGGGTATGTGGTTGTTGGTCTTCTCCCCCGAGAGAATGCAAATCGTAGGAGGGCAGGAACGCTGATTGGTTTTATCCCCTGACGCAGGCCCAGAGACTAAAATGCTCCTTACCACGTAGCAGGTGATCGGTAAGGTCTGAGTGGTGAATAGAGTAACACTAGAAACTGGTATCCAATAATCACGGAAAGCTGATTACTAGAAGTCTCCAAACTTTGGGGGCAACAGCTCTCATTTTGCCAGATAGCCCTGGGGAAGGTCAACGAATGCGGTTCCTTCCTCCAGATTCGCAGACAAGGCCGCTAGAGGCCAGAACTCTGTGTTCCCGGCCCTGTCACTTAACAGCCGTGAGGCTTCCAGCAAGTCGCTCCCCTGGACATCAGTTTCCTCGTCCGTCAAATGAGAAGCATGAACCCGGTCATCCCTGAGGTCTGCTGACCAGGACGCCGACAGGCGCCGTCAGGAGGAGAAGGAAGAGGACTCCCAAGGTCAGGAAATCTCTCATGCACGTTGCCAGCAAAAAAAAAAAAAAAAAAAAGATCAGATGACATTTTTGAAAGGGGAAATGCTGCTGGCAAGTGGCCAGCATCCTTTGATAGCTTCTTCTAAAGGTGGCCGCTGTGGTCTGGCGCCCGCTCTCTCCTTCCCGCATCTCAGAGTCTCGTGCCTGCAGCACACTCGTTCCCTTTTCCCTTATCTTGGAGTGTTTTCACCTAGAATGTCCAAAAGGCCTGGGACCACCCCGCAGGGTAGATGCCTGATGCGAATGAGAGCTTCTATGCACCCAAAGCCAGGCGCAAAAAAATATTCATAGACGCTTTATTCATATAGTCCCTAACCAGAAAAAAAAAAAACAACCTTGAAACCCATCAACAGGAGAATGAAAATATAAATTATGGTATAAGCCATATAATGGAATATTATACAGCAATGAAGAAGGATCAAGTACAGCTATGCAAAAACCCTGCATGGATCTCTCACACGCAGTGTTGCTGAAAGAAGTCAGATACAAAAGAGTACCTATAGTAGCCCCCCTTATCCACGGGGATACATTGCCCAAGACCCCCAGTGCACAACTGAAACCACATAATACCGAACCCTATATGCACTGTTTTTTCCTAAACATACATACCTAAGGTACAGTTATTTTTTAATAAGGCACAGTAAAAAGTTAACAACAATAACTAGTAATAAAATAGAACAATTATAACAACATGTTGTAATAAAAGGTATGAGAATGTGGCCTCTCTCCTCTCTCAAAACTCCCCTCGTGTGGAAGGTACCACGTGGCTGTGCTGGACCACGGGATGAATCACATCCTGGGCGCGACACACAGGGCAGTGCCAGATTTTATCATTCTGCTCGGAATGGCAGGCAGTTTAAAACGGAGGAATTGTTTTAATATTTTCGGACCGCGGTTGACCTCGCGAGAAGGGGGAGATACGGAACTGCGCGGTTCTGTTTATTTGAAGTTCCAAATCAGGCAAAACTAATTTATGTGGATGAAGGTTAGAAATGAGGTTAGTTTGGTGGGGTGAGTTGGTCTTGACCGGGAAAGAGTCTAAGGCAGCCTTCTTGGGTCCTGGAAATACTTTAGATTTTGATCTGGGTGGTGGCTACACAGGTATGTACAGAGGTAAATACCCATTGAGCTGTCCCCTTTAAAGATTTGCACCTCACTGAGTATAAATTATGCCTCTGTGAAGAAAATAAAATAAAAATATGTAAACGGCCTGGGAACAGAGGAGGGTCCCGGCACAGGGAGACCCTCCGCCACTCACCGACAGGGAATTCCCACCTCCCCTGGCAGCCCACGAGGTCATCAACCCGGAACTCAGCGCCTCTGGCCGCCGCTTCCTCCTTCTGAGCAGCCTGGTCCCCAGAAGCCAAGAGGACACAGGGCACAGCTGCTTCTGTCTCCGGGGTGCTTGTGCACCCCCACGACCCTCCTACCCCTGCCCCACTCCCGCCCTCCTCCTGAGCCAAGGCCTCCGGGCGGGCCCCATTTCTCCATCCGTCACCTACCTCCCCCCAACACACACACAGTGTTCCTTAGTCCCGGATGAGATGGACAGGAAATCTCAGCCTGGCATGCTCCTCCCTGGCCTTTGTGGCCCCCACAGTTGGTTCTTCCTCCAGTGCCAGCCGAGACACTGGAGAATCAAATTCAACTGACAGGAAGGACCATGCCCTTGGCTCTCAAATCACAGGTCTACTGAGGCCAGTGATGCCATTACCTCACCCTTTCCGAGACCTAGAACAGGTTCATTCACACTGGGAGTTTTTCTCCAAAAAAGAGTAAGTGCCTCCCTTTACCAAGCAACTTTTCATGAGCTGAGCACTGCTTGCTGCATTTTGCAGACATCAATCTGGTCAAGACTAACCCCATTTTACGGAGGAGGAAGCTGAGGCCCCCAAGGATAAATGACTCAGAGAAGGAGCTGTACTCAGTAACCTCAAAGCCAGGATTTGAACCCAGGCAATCAGCTGGAGGGCCACCTGCCTAAGCACCAAGCTAGGCCACTTCATATATGCACAACTGTAATAAAGTGTCAGCTCTATGCAAGGCGCCTGGTATTAGCTAAAAGGCAATACAACCTGAAAGAAATGGTTACGTTCTAACAGAAAAATATCACAATCCCAACTAATACAAATGTTTAAACTTTGAATTACACTGAATTAAAAAGGTAATAATAACACTTCCCCCTTAAGGGCCAAATGGAGGGTCAGCCATCCCAACGGTGCCATCGAAACCGGGTCCAGTGCGATGTAGGCCGGTCCCAGGAAAATCCGAGGGCATACATGGGGTGGGTCTGTTTATTCCCAGGGGCGCCACTCACTCATTGTTCCCAGCCCGCTGGCTGCAGGAAGCCTCAGAGCGGAGCCCCTGGGTGGGACAGGTGGTTGTCAGGTGCTCTTGGCCACCAAGGATGAGGAAGGACAACCTCGGTGCTCAAGTGCTTAGAGAGAACAGCTCTCCGGCCCCAGGGACTGGAAGCTCACGGATACTCGCCAAGGGGCAATGAGGAAGGACAGGGAGTTGAGCGGAACCCAGCGTGGCCCTCTCGGCTCTGCACTATAATTGGGTTTTCTGAGAAATGGATTTGTCCAGCTTCTAGGGCTGACTGCTGATTTGCAAATTGACGGCAACCAGCACCTAACCACTTCCTTAATTGGATCTGCGAACTCTCTGATTCGGCCTCCCGTTTCATCCTCCCGTTTCTATCTCTGCTCTTATCCAGGGGGTCCATATGTGCTGGCTATCTGGACTCTCGTGCTGTGGTTAAAGTGGGGTGCAGAGGGTCAAAATATTCCACTGTGTCAATAATCAGCAACCTGTCGGTCACGGCCATCCCCCCACTCGGTTGGCTGGGGAGTAGGTGGGCCTTAAACATAATTCGACAAATGGACTTTCGCTTTCACTCGAGTTAGAGTCCACACTGGACCCTGCCCAGTGCAGACAGACAGGAACCTGGGAGTGCAGGAAGCAGGAACGGTGGCGATGAAATAAAGCCTTATCTTTGTGGGAGAGAGTGGCCAAGAGGCTCCGGGTCCAAGTCCCAGCTCCGTCCCTCACTAGCTATTGACTTTGGACAAACACTTCCTCCTCCCTCTTAGCCTCATTTCCGATTTGAGGTTGAAATGAGGCCGTGCATGTAAAGAGCTTAGCACAGCACCTGGCAGGTAGAAAGATCCTCTCCACCACCACCCCCCCCCACCACCTCCACCCAAAATTCGAGCAGCTGTTATCATACTGTCTCCGAGAAAGGAGGACACAGGGAAAAAGAGAACCAAACGGTCCTGGCTTTTGAATTTCGAAAGCCTAGGAGCTCACAGGGAACAGAACGGACAGAATAGGCCCAGGTGGGGGACCTGATGCTGGGCACAGATGCTGGGCTAGCAAGGCTTCCTGCCTCCTAAGACGAAACAGAGTTCCCCAGATGAGGAGGAAGGAGAGTCCGAAAGGAAGCAAGGGAGACGGGGCGAGCCGGGCTGTGTCCATTGTGTCTTCTTCCTGTGTGGAGCCAGGCAGAGCAGCAGGACCTTGCACTGAATGACCATTTGATGGTCTAGGCTGATGGGTTTCTGGGGTCACCAAGGAGCAGGAGAAAGATGGTCTCTGGGGACCCAGAAGTGACAGAGAAGTAAGGAAGAGTGAAGGTCGCCAAATCAGGTGTCCACGAGGGCCGGGTAGATTTTGTAAATGAGTGAATCCAGGCTGGACGGACCACAGGGGTTCGGGGGGATGGGCGGGGGGGACAGTGGTACACCCACAACGAGGACACCGCTACCCAGTCGGGCCCAGAGAATGGCTGCCCATTGGGATGTGTGCCCAGGGCGATCTGCCTCAGATATCTAGATTCGTATGTGAAAATTCCCATTTCGAATACTGCCAACTAATTTTTTAAAAAATACTATATAGGCCAAATAAAACACATCTGTGGACTACATGGGAGTCACAGGACGCCAGGTGGTGGCCTGATGTCCTGCCAGGTTCCCTCGGGCTCAGCGTGGTGTGGGAGTTGGGGTGAGGGGCGGGCGGCATGGATTTGCAGGGACCGGCAACCGGCAGCCAGTCTGGGCACGCAGACGGCTGGCATCTGCCCTAGACGTGCCCTTGGAGGCCTGTGGCAGGACATGGGCTTCAGAATTTAGATGTAACCCCAGCAAAAGAGGGAGGGGGACGTTTCAGGCCCCCGCCGGAATGGAGGCACAGAGGGTAAATGAGGCTGAGTCGTGAAAAAAAAACAGTCATACTTCCTGCTAGCTTGAGTTTGTGGTCGGAATCTCTCGCCTCCTCGGGCAATTTGGGGAATTTAACTATTTCTACTATGCCTATGTTTCTGAGAATGTTTTTTTCCCCTTATCTCCTTACATATTTATTTCTTTTATGGATGTGTTATTTGGGGTAAAGTCTCTATTGTGAAATAATAATAGATTTACAGGAAATCCCATACACAAAAAAATTCACAGGGGCATCTTGTGTGTCCTTCACCCAACGGTAATATCTCGCATGACTATTGCCCGCTGTCGCAGGCAGGAAATTGACGTCGAGACAGCCCACGGAGCTTAGCCAGATCTCGTGTTTCACGCGTGTTCATCTGCGTGTAGGCGTGCGTCTGTAACCCGCGCCTCGTTCAAGGCCCAGAACTGCTCTACCCCCACAGGCTCCTTCACCCTGCTCCACGGCAGCCACGCCCGTCCGCTCGCCACCTGGTAACACGCTTCCTCTCTACCATTTGGTTATTTCAGGAATGCCATATAAATGGAATCACGCAGTATGTAACCCTTGGAGACTGGCTCTTCTCACTCAGCGCGATTCCCTCGAGGTCGCTCCAGATCGGCGCACATATCCGTAATTTGTTCCTTTTCACTGCTGTGTACTATTCCACGGTGCGGATGGACCACCGTCTAATCAGTCACCTCCTGAAGGATGTTTCAGTTGTTTCTAGGATTTGGCCATTATGAATCCTTGCGTGTTTGTAAAATTAATTTAGAAAGTGTCCGCCAGTGGCAGCTGTGTTCTGAGTTTGAATGGCGTCCATCAGTCACGGAAGTGTGCAGTGACATTTTCATTTGAACCCCGCAGAAGCTGTGGGAGGGGCAGAGGTTCAGCCCATTCGTCGACACGTTTTTATTGAGCACTTACTCTGTGCCACACCCTAGTCTAGGTGCTAGGGATAAAGCAATGACCAAAACAAACTAAAATGCCTCTCCTTATTTATCCCTGATACATAAGAGGGGAAACCGAGGCTCAGAGAAGCTATATGACTCACTTAAGCTCACAGAGAGGCCACTGCTTTTCTGATTATATTTTGCTGTCTATCCTCATTGACATGAACTTCAGAGCAAAAAGCACGTGCTGGGGGTCCTGAGGACATCGGACTGTTTACAGGTTCTTCTCCCCCACCCCCAAGGGACATTTGACAAAGTCTGGAGTCATTTGGGGGGGGTCACGACTTGAGAGGGGGTTGCTACTGGCATCTAGTAGGTAGAAGTTCAGGGAAGCCGCTAAACATCCTACAGTCACAGGACAGTTCCCGCAACGAAGAATTACCCCGCCCAAACGTCAGTAGTGCCAACAGTGCAAAAACTCTGTTCTAAAGAACCAGAAGAGTGATGGACAAAGACAACAACTACCCAGACGACATAGTGTAACCTTGAACTTCCACCCCAATAGACACAACTATTATCATGACAGGTGGGGTTAGAGCAGGCATGCTGTTGGTTAGGGGCTGATGGAGGGTCACTACGAAGCAGGTACGAGGAACCAACGCCTCCACCATATCGATACTGGGAGGCTTTTCTGCAGGAGGCGAGGGTGCAGGAGTAGGTCGAACGGTAGGAGACAGAGCCCGACGGGCTGCCTAAAAGGGGACACAGAAAGCGCGTGGGTATCACAGCTCTGCTCCACGCCCTCCTCCCCTGTGTCTCCTGAAGGACCGTGGTAGCCGACTTCCTTTGCGCAGAAGCACGCAAGTGAGCATAGCTGCATGTGCAAGGCCTTCTGAGGCACGGCCCGGAAGTGACCAGGGCATCAGTCCGCACCATACAGTACGCAAGAAACATACCTGCAGTGTTCAAGACTAGGTTTAATTTCTGTTTCAAGTCTCCATTCTGCTGGGTGGTAGAAACTTTATCATAATTAGTCGGTCTCCCTACCTTTCATTCTGGGTCGTGTCTATATTTATATTTTGGTGGGAGAAACTCAGGAAGGGCCAGACCTGGGCAGAGGGCAGAAGCCATCTGGTCTTCTCCGGCGCCTGCTGAGATGGCCTCATTTCTGTCTTCCAGATGGCACGTGTGCCCTCTAGGCCTCCCGGAAGCCCTCCCTATGCCCAGCTCCTTCCTCTCTCTTCTCCCTTTCTTCTCTTCTTTCTGCCCTCCTCTTGGGCCCATGGGAGACATTCTAGGGCCTGGCAAAGCTCCGCAAGCCTGTCCCAGTCCCTCTGCTGACCACGAGTGACCATCCATTCCTGTGCCACACCGGCCGAGGAGCAGACATTCTCGTGGGTTCACTCCCAAGCCACATTCACAAAGCCAGCAAAGGACCACTGCTCTGACCACCACTCGCATCTCTGGAGCCCACGTCACCAGGACCCTTCCACTCTCCTCTGCCCTCTGCCTGGTCCCCGAGTCCAGGGACACTCGACTAGATCTGGATCGGAGAAAACGGCTCCTAAATCTTGCTCGGTCTGCAAACGTATTTTTAATGACATAAACGTTATGCCCAGAAGCCTCCAGGGTTTCTGTGTTTGAAGCTCAAAGCCCAAGTTCTTGCAACTCCAATGTCTTGGTTCTTGAAACTCAAAAATGTTACCTCTGCTTTTTCATTGAAGTAGGCTTCCCCTGAGGTAACAAGAGCCACTGTCTTAAAGAGCAAAAGCGGAGAACAAATTTTATCATTATCACTAACCATTGGCTCACTCCAGCAGCCCGTGTGAATGGGCAGCAAGGACCTGAGCAGGTATGGAAGACACTGCTCCTCCTTTGGCGTCCTTCTCAGCCAGGGGAAGCTGACTGTCCCCAGGATCACCTCCCATCCTTCAAACCTGGATCGAGCAGTTCCTAAGGGTTTTTCAAACACCACTAGCATGAGATCCAGGGTCGAGAAGTGTGTGGGAGCCCAGACTCCAGGCAGCCTGGGTTAATAACCAGACCTCACACCACTTACCAGCTGAGAGAACTCGATCAAGTCACTTAACCTCTCTCTGTGTCTCAGTTTCCTCATCTGTAAAGTGGGGAAATCTAGTAGCATCTTCATGTGGTTATGAGGATGATTAAATGAGGCGGTCCTTGTAAAACATGTAGAATAGTGTAGTCAGCATTATATAATGCTAATGATGTCATTCACTTATCCTAGAAGCAAATGGCTTATCCTGGAATCGAAGGCCCCCAGGGGGTCACGCTTGCTGCTGCTGGTTCCAGTGCAGTTAGTTAACTGGGCCAGGATTGGGACATCTGTCCCTGGCCTCTAGCACGGCTTCTTGGCTGCTTGCAAAAACTTCAAAGGGATTCTCTGAGGATCCTTCTGTTGCAAGAAATGGAAACTCATTGAACTAGTTTAAGCAAAAAAAAAGAAAAAAGAAAAAAAAGAAAGAAAAGAAAGAGAGAGAGAGAGAGAAAGAGAGAAAGAAAGAGAGAAGAAAGGAAGGAAGGAAGGAAGGCAGGAAGGAAGGAAGGAAGGAAGGAAGGAAGGAAGGAAGGAAGGAAGGAAGGAAGGAAGGAAGGAAGAAAGTAAGTCATTGCAAAAAACAGGAACACTGCTCAGCACTGGGAACGGGAAGGCTGGCAGCAATCCAGACGGCTTCTCTCTCCTGCAGCAGGATTTCCTGCCTCGGGGAGCACCAGCCCCATGTGGTGGCCTCCGTACACTTGAGGGTGCCCACTTTAGGTGCCTTCTCGGGGCTCCCAAGAGCCATCGGCCTCTTCTTCCTGTTGGCAGCGCCTCCACTTGGTTCAGGTGTCTGCGCTGACCCCAGGTGACTCCAGGTGCATCCTGAGCGTCTACAGTCTCAAGGGTCCTTGCCAGTGATAGGTTTGGGAATGAGCACGTGACTTAGTTCCGGCAAGGAACTCTCAAGGAAGTTTACTGGGAGCTTCTGGGAAAGGTTTCATCATTGAGGAAAAGGGAACCACAGGAAGAAAGGGTGACGGAGCACGGCACCTAAGGGAGGCATGAATAAGGAGGCTGAGCAAATTAGGACGGTCCACCCAATGATGAACTCCTTGTGTGTCCTCATCGGGGAGTCTGGACTTGATGCTGCGGGCAGTGAGGAACCATTGCTCAGAGCTGTTCCACCTGGCTGACTGCAACATGGAAAAATGGACTGAAGGGGGGAAACCTAGGAGCGGGACCCCAGTTAGGAAGGGACCAGACGAACTGTACTGAGTGTGAGACCAGAGGGAGGTTTTATGGTATGGGACACAAAGGGATATGGGGCGATAAAGACCTAAACTCCAATGCCATGAAGTCCTCACTAGCTCCATCCTGGGCTGTCTAATCTGTCTACATAGGCCCGGCTACGCAGGTAATTCAGGTGGAGATATATTTCTTAAATGAAAATTTTTCAGGAAATAGGATGAAAATTATTTCATTTAAACTAATGGTCCAACTATCCAATGTCACTTTGCACTCTGTGAGCACAGTTTCTCTGCCACACAGACCTGATTCAGCCTCCAGAGAGGTTGGGCCAATATGTCACAGGTGTGATACCTGCACGTAAGACACATCCCTTCCCGGTGACTAATGGGAACGGCTCCAGATGAAGGCCAGGTTACAAGTACACGTTCGCGTGTGAGTGGCTGCTGACTTTGGCAAGAGTCACACGGCAGAGACACTGATTGCTCAGCAACTCGGGGGTTTAGAAATGAGCTCGCACGAGAAGTAAATGGGAAGAGAGGGTCACCTGCTTAGAATGGAGCAAAGGAGAAGAGCGGCGGGCGAGGGAAGACCACGGGTAAGAAAAGGGAGACCCTTTTTCTTTTTCTTAATTTTTATTATGAATTTAACACGTTCTTATTAAAAAAAATCACCTCCCCCATCACACACACACACACACACACACACACACACACACACACACACACACCTCACCTTCTAAGGGTGACCACAGTTTGGTTCCATTCCTCCCACATGATATTTGATTAGCCAGCAGGGAGGTCATTACCTGGCTTGGGGGTGGAGCTGACACACTCCACCTGACCTCGCTCTGCCGTATAGGTTTATGTTCCCCGGAAGCTGGCAGTGGAACGAGAGTGATTTCTAAGCATAATCAAACATGTGTGTGCCCGCATCTTTTTTATTGTTTTACTATATATACATAATTTTTTTTTTTACATTTTATTTCTTTATTTTCCCCCTCCTCCCTTCCTCCTCCCTTCTGGTAACCACTAGTCCGTTGTCCATGTTCACGAGTCTCTGTTTGTCCTGTTCATTTGTTGCTTTTAGGTTTATATCCCACATATGTGATATCATGTGATTTTCAACCTTTTCTGTCTGGCTTATTTCGCTTAGTATTATTATTTCAAGGTCCATCCATGTTGTTGCAAATGACAGTATTTCATCTCTTCTTATGGCTGACTAACATTCCATTGTATACATGTACCACAGCTTCCTTAGCCAATCATCTATCATAGGATACTTTGGTTGCTTCCTTGTCCTGGCCACCGTGAATAATGCTGCTATGAACATTGTTGTGCAAATATCTTTTCGAATATGAGTTTTCAAGCCACACCTTTTTTTAAAAAAAATTTGTGCAGCATCATAATACTTAGTCTCATGCCTTTCTCAGTTAATGATACTACTTGGATATTCTTCTCTGTCAGTGGCTCTACCTCCTTTTTCATGACTGCATAGTATTCCGGCATAAGCCTGCACTGTAATTTATTTAGCATATCTCCTTCTGGGGGCATTTCAGTTATTACAATTTTTCACCATTATAAATAATCAACAATAAAAACACCTGAACACATGTTCTTGAGCACATGTGTGAATTCCGCATGATGATATATAGTCACGTAAGTAGATTTTTCAGCTTCACGACAGATTGGTGTCTAGTCATTGACTAGAGACAGGTTAATATTTTAAATTAGTTTTTTGCCCACTCAGCCAGAGCAAATGCCCAGAATAGCATCATCTCCTCTTAGAATCTGGACTTTCAGAGCTGGACAGGCTAATGCCCCTAACGACTCATATTCAAATGACACTGAACCATTTATAAGGCACTCCGTCACATTCTGCTTCACCTGATCCTCATATTGATTTTTCAAAGTAGACATCATTAGTATCATTGTTTGACAGATGAGGAAACAGGCTCAGAGAGGAAAAGACGTCTGCCCAAGGTCACACAGCCCATGACAAAGGACAAAGAAACCTGAGACGGATCCGATTAAATCCTGCCTTCTTTCTAAATCCATAAAACGTGATGTCACTTATAAGAAGAGCTTTATAGTGGACAGTAGCTGAAAAGGCAGGTGAAATAAACGTCCGCCTACATGACAGAGTTTGCAGGACAGATTAGTTTGCCGTTGACGGAGTAACAAATTGCCAAAAAATGCATGGCTTAGAACAACCCAAATTTACTATCTTCAAGTTCTGGAGGTCAGAAGTCCAGAATCGATCTCACTGGGTTAACATTAAGGTGTCTGCAGAGCAGAGCTCCTTCTGGAAGGCCCAGTTTATTCCTGACGTTTTCCGGCTTCGAGGGGCTGCCCACATTGCTTGGGCCATGACTCCTTCCAGCCATTGCGTCACTCTAACCTCTGCTCCATCGTCACAGCTCCTTCTCTGACTCTGACCCTCCTTCCTCCCGCTTATGAGAATCCCTGTGACTATACTAGGTCCACCGGGATGATTCAGGGTACTCTCCCCCATCTCAAGATCCTTAACTTCATCACATCTGCAGAGTCTCTTTAGCCATGTAAGGTAACATATTTGAAGGTGCTGGGGATTAGGATGTGAACATCTTTGGGCAACCATTATTCTGTCTACTACGTGGGGTTCCCGGCATAGTGGTTAAGAGTAAGGGTTTATTTCGGTTCAAATCCTGGCTCTACCACTTGCTAGAAGCTTAACTCTTCTGAGTTTTAGTTAACCACACCTGAAAAACTGGAATAACAGACTATCCCTTCTAAGGCTGTTGTGAGGATTGAATAACACAATGTACACAGAGCATGTGAAATATCGGGCTCAGTAAATGGTAACTGTCATGTTCCCCACTGCCTATTACAGTAATGGGTAACAGAAATTCCACCATTTAAGATTTCTTTCTTCGGCTCATTCCTCTAGGATATATCTCAGGCCCCCGTTCAGCTGACACTTAGTGGGAGAAGTTGGCAGTTAAATTAAGTCAGGCTCCTCCGTGGGACATAGAGAACCTGAAAAGATTCAGAGAAAGTACCCACATTGAGGGAGCGGGCACCAAAGGAGAGAATGACAAAGAGAAACATGCTCCCTTTGCCAGCTTTTCAGTTTTGCCTATGCCTCAGTTTTGGCCGAGGATTTTTCCAGCCTCTCCCCAGATTAGCCTGCATAAACCAGCCTAAAAGGAACACTCCGGAGATGGTTTTCTGAGATAGACGGGAACTACATGGTTGGGTTTGCAGCAGAGCAGGGCGAATCTGCAGCTGGATCCTGGCATGGAAAAGTACTGAGGCTCTTTGCTTGAAGATAGATAAAGCTGGAGCTGCTGTCTGAAGTGATCACCCCAAGTCCAGGCCTCTCTGAAGCAGGTCTTATGGAGTGAAATGAAATCCAGATTCTGGTCTTATCTGAGAGCTACGTGACAGTTCCCCATCTCTTCTTTGGAGCCTGAAAGATACCCACATTCACTGTCTAGACTTTAAGATGTATATACACAGATCTCACGTGGGAGCATGTCGTCATAGCTACCTGCCTACACGAAAGGGCTCCCCACTTTTGCTAAAATAATATTATTATTTGGGGCTTTCAGTCATCCAACAAAAGTGTGTTGAGCACCTGCAGGGGGCCAGACAAAGCAGTGGAGGCACAGGGGTCCCTCTCCTCAAGGAGAACAGGAGTCAGACTTGTAAAGAATTACAGCACTGTGCAGAGTGGGACAGAGATGGCTCCTCTTCCTGGATGGCAGGGAGGGGAAGCAGGGTAGCCTTGTTTCAGGGTTGAGAACTTGTGCAGACTGACAAGGAATTATTCTAGAGCAAGGAGAACACAGGCTCTCGAGCAGACCTAATGGAGTCTAACTCCTGACACTCTCCAGCTGTGTGACCTTGGGCAAATGACCTCACCTCCTTAAGCCTCGGCTTTCTCTTCTGTAAAGTGGGTGTAAGCAATGACTGTCTGGGGGTTGTTACAAGAATTTAAAGGAACAGTGATGGGAAAGTGTGAGCGACCCCGTGCCCCGTCCATGGCAGGGATGTGTGGAATGGCAGTTGTTGTTATGCTCATGGAAACTCACTCCTGTTTCTCCAATTGCCTTCCCCACCCCCAAATCACGAGACGTCCCAAATTTGCCTTTTTGTGAACACCAGTGTCCGGGTTGAACTGTTACTGAGCAAGAAACAACGGATGGAAAAAAATAGCCACTGGGACCACTCTGCAGGTACACACACGTGGAGACCATGGACACCCATGACTTCGGCAGTTTGGAAGTGAACTTGATTACCATTCACCGAGGTGTCTGATTTCTGTCCTGCACAGGGTAGATTCCCAGTAGGAGGCGCGTTCTGTCCTCAGCTCAATTCTCTGACACCTGGCCAGCCGCCTACTGACTTTTCTCAGGGTTTGAACTTCAAAGAACTGGACTTTCACGCGGGCAGGGGACCCTCTCTTGGAATTCGAACCGTCTACCGATTGAAAGCGGAGGCGGGCTGCATTCTCCCTCTGTTTAGAATCTAGGTTTTCGGTGGTTTGGCTGAGATCAGCCCGTCCAGTTTGAATGCCAGACCGGCACGGTTCCAGGGCAAACCTCCCGGTAGGGGCCAGAGACAAAGCCGCAGGTTAGAGGCGCGCTCGCCAAGCTCGGGTTCATCCTTCCCCAGAACTAGGCCTCTGGCAGCGGCGCGGGGGCTCTGAGCAGAGGCGGGCCCCCAGCCTGCCAACCGGTCGGCGAGAGGACAGCAGCCAGTGTTTCTTTGGGAAAGTCCTCTGCGAAGCTAGGAATGGGCCCCCAGCAAGGGAGACACCCGAACCTAGGCGCCCCCATTCCGAGCACGGGCTCCACTCCCGCGGAGGCCCAGGCGTGCGACCCCGAGGGCGCGCAGGGCACCTGGGAGAGGGTGGGGAGCCGAGCCAAGGGCGTGAGCTGACTCGCTTTTTAAAAACTCTCTTCCCAAACCTCCGCCCATCAGTCACCTCTCAGAGCAGTCGCCCTGGGCGGTGCAGGCGGGCCCCAGCACCCCGAACCCGTAGAGAGGGAGGCAGCTGCCTCCCCAAGAAGTGCGGGGAGAGCGGGCGCACCAGGCAGCCAGGTGAGTGCCGGGTCAGGTAAAGGCGCGGCTGGCGGGCCCGCGGTGCTGTGTCTGCCCCTGCGCCAAGGGTGGGGTGAAGAGGAATCTCCTAGCTCTACTTAACTCATAAATACCCGGACTCTTGGCCCAAGATTTGCCCCCAAAACTCCCACATCCAATTCCGCGGCCCTTGGGGGTGGCACGAGGACTTGGGCCCAGCATCCCCGCGACCCCCGCGTGCCCTAGCCGACGCGAGGAAGCGGGCGCCCGCCCTCCGCGCCTCGGTACGCGCGCCCCGGGCCTCGGGGTGGCGCGCAGGGCTGGGAGGGAGGGTCGACTAGTGGGTGGCGCCTCTCGGGGCTGGAGGCCTCTCGCGGCCGGCGCCGCCCTCTGCCTCTCGCCGTCCCTCCCTCCCGCACGCCGGCGCTCCGAAGCCGAGCTTCCTGCGTCCCCATCCTGGTCTCGGAGCTGGTGGTGCGCCCTCGCCGCCACCGCCTCCCTCCACCGAGAGACTCCCCGGGGCCCTAGCCCGGGGATCCCAGCGTCCCGGAGGAGGCAGCCCCGGGGCAGGCGGGGTCGTGGAGACCCTAGCCCCGCGCCGCTGGACCGAGACCGACCTGGACCCGCCGCCGCCCGGGTGAGTGTGCGCCGCCGCGCCTTCGCCCCTGGAGGAGTGATTGTTGGTTTCCCGCGGGCCCAGGAGGGGGTCGAGGACTGTCTCAGACTGTCCGTCTGTCGGTCCGAGAGCTTCCTGTCCCGGATCTGCCGCCGGCAGGACTCCGTGCTCAGACCCACTGGACACCCCCGTCTCCCGGGCATCGCGCTGGGACCAGCTGGCCTCAGCTGGGGGGAAGGCATCCGACCTCCGGGGCCCCCTGTTGGCGGGGACAGGAGCCGTCCGCCCTGTGGGTTTCGAACCCTTGACCTCCACAGAGGCACCTTTCACCTGTGCTTAGAGCAGAGTTTCCCAATAGGTCCTTGGAAACCACCCTGGCACTGCTCTCGTGACCTCCCCTCCCCCATCCCTTACTCCTTTCTGGAAGTCGAGGCTTTTTAGCGATTTAGATTCGGGTGCACCTATCAGCGTGTTACGTACTAGAAGCTAAGGGGTGAGGAATCAGGCGTGAGCAAAGTTTGAAGAAACTGTTTCTTCACTGTAAAATGTGAGTGGTAACCGTCTGGGGTGAGGCGGGGCACTCATACCAGCACATAGCAAGTACGTGGAACCCCGATCAGATCTATAGTCTGCGTCCTGAGGCAAGGCCTATGGCCCGCAAGCGCCGAGTCTGATGAAGAGGGATGACGGTCAACTTCAGTAAGAAATCTTTCCTGACAAAGAGGCGGGGGAACAGGAAACCTGGACGTGCGTTCGGCTTCCCCAGCCCCGCCAGGGCACCCCTCTGGCCTACAGCAGCCGCGGGGTCCCTGTGCAGCGCTCGGATGGGCCTGCGTGACCCGGGCCAGCAGCGCTGGTGGGGCTGGCGCTGGGAACCTTGGCGAGGCCTGAGAGAGGTGGGCGGGGCATGGGGCGGGGCGGGGCGGGGGCCGGACCAGCGCCAGCCGGGGAGGGCGGTCAGAGAGGAATTGCCCT
This sequence comes from Rousettus aegyptiacus, assembly GCF_014176215.1. NCBI lineage: Eukaryota > Metazoa > Chordata > Mammalia > Chiroptera > Pteropodidae > Rousettus > Rousettus aegyptiacus. The sequence goes on from NW_023416284.1 coordinate 8,722,724, forward strand.
CTTGGGTGGCTTCTGGCTTTCACTTTGAGGAAGCTTGACTAATGAAAGGTCAGCTCTGGGACCTGTGAACGGCTTTCACGCGTTGGAGACTTGTCACAAAGGATCTCGACCTAAGTAGATAGGGCCAAATAGTATTAGGAGGGAAACCCTTGCCCTCCAGATATCTCCCTCCCCAGCTTCCCAGAGGTACCACCCAGAGTGGGGAATAAAGGCAGAAGAGAGAGGCAGGGGAGGAGGCTGGTGGTGCATCCGTTCCTCACGACCTCCTAAGCCGACAGTAGTTCCATGATTAGGCATCTCACAGGGCCAGGCGCGCCCCAGGAATACCAGGCCAAGGGGCCTCAGAGAGCTCCCAGCCTCGTGAGCAGTAAATGACAAGTGTCTCAGAGAGGCAGCGATATAGTCAGGCCCCACCACTCACTGGCCACGTGACCCCTGGTGGGCAGTCACTTTGCCTCTCCGAGCCTCGTTTCTTCATCCGTAAAATGGGATCGATAACCTCCTCGGGCCAGCATTCCCACCTAGCATGTAGCCAGTACTCTGAGAAGTTATGTTACAGGGCTTAGGTGAGAACAGAGAAAAAGAAAAAGAAAATAACTCAGCCTGAGGCGTGCCAAGAGGTCCTGCCAAGAAAAGAATGGTAGAATATCGAACGGCGAATTGGAGTCCCTGGAGCGAAGGGGGAGGAAGGGTGTCTGGCAGACGGGCCGGCACGAGCAAAGGCGCGGAGGTGTGCAGGGCACAGGGAGTGCTGGGCAAGGGCACTCAGGTGGTGACAGATGGGGAGAGCAAAGGGAGTGGAGGGTCCGAAGTGGACTGGACTGAACAGGCGGGGCCAGGTCACTGCAGGTGGCACATTGTCCTGTAGATGTCTCGGAACCATTCAGCTGAAGTCAAGAATGCCTTTTGTGCTCCAGACACTGTTCTAGGTGCTCCGTATACACCAAACTAGAAAGACAAAGAAAGATACAAGTTCCATTCAAGCCCTTTCAGCAGGGGAGTCATTCAATCCTCGTGGTACCTTAGGAAGATAATTCCGGCTGCGGCTGCTGCTGCGTGGAAATTGAATAGAAGTTTGGAGAAGGCCTGCCTGGGGTTGGAGACAGTGGGAATGAAAAGGGGGAGGAGGGTGGATTGGAGCACTGCACAGGAGACAGAGGTTAACATGTGGCCTTAACATGTGACCCCTGGTGAGGGGTAAGATCCATGGATTGGACGTGAGACCCAAACTGAGTGTGTCTATTACCATAGAGGTAGCGAGTGCCTGAAACCTTGGATTTCAGGCTCTCTGACTATAGAAGTTACAAGGTCCAGGTGTTTCTCGGTCTATGTGAGGAATGGCAGAGCAGGTGGCAGAGCCAGCAGCGTATCTCCTGTTGACATTTGCTCTGGGCAGCCTGATCCTTTGGGGGCTCCTGTTTTACTAGGTCATGGCTCTGGTAAATGTCCAGCGCCCCTCTGCGGGGCTGGCAGTAAAGCCCTCCCAATTCTCCGCCTGGAAGAGATTGGAGCGTGGCAGGCCTTGGTTCTGGGCTTCTCTTCCCCCAGCTCCAAATTAAGGCGGACGTTGAGGGGCCGAGACGCCTTTTCTCCCGAAGTGCCTGGAAAGTTCCAGAAGTTCGGACGCCTTCTGATGGGAGGGTGGGAAAGAGTCTGCTCTCGCTGCTGCTGGCTTTTGCTTTCACTTCTGTTGTGTCTGCCCTGAACCTTGGAGGGGTCCTCACACCAACAGCTGTTAGAATTTCCTTCTCTGTGTTATAAGTCTCCCTCTGCTTGGAGGTGGAGCACACACGACCTTCCCCTGCCACAGGAGGACCCTGGGAGGTTTCGGGTGGAGGGGACCACTCATTTGACCTCGGAAATGCAGGCAAAGGCACTTGCTCAAGGGCACACAGCAAGTCAGCATCAGAACCAGGGCTGGCACCCAGCCCTCCTGACCCCCCAGGGTCCTCTGCGTTATCCCAGGAGACCCGGCTACATTCGGGTCAAAGACTTGTTTTAGGCCGGAGATTAGTCCAGGTTTGGTGGTTCTCCACATCGCAGTCTTGCTGGCCACCTCGCAGAGTCTTGCTCCTCCCGGGCCTGCACAGGTGGCCCAGCTTTACCTGGTGACATGTTTTCCCTCCCTTCTCCTGGATGGAGCTCTCGATGCACCGATGCACCGGCTGCCTCTCCTGGGAGCTCTGGCTCCCCAGAGAAACAGGTCACTTGTTTGGTTTTCTCTGCCTCAGGCCAGACTGCCCTGCCCCTCCCAGACTACCCAAGACACAGGCCAGAGGCGGTTCTCTGAGGGTCTCGCCAAGCGCTCCCCATCCCTGCAGCCTCAGGCTGATTCTCAGCATCTCCCTCCCCAGAGCCCCAGCCTGTATTTCGGGGCTGCTGGGGTGGCCCTCGCCGCCTATCCAGTGTTGTTTACTTGGGCTGAGTGGCTGAAAGTCTTATTCTCTCTTGCCCTAGATTTATCAGACCCAGCAGCCCTTAAACTTGAATGCTGGTCTCTTCAGCTCTTAGAAAGTGGAGCCAAAATGGACTTTAGCCAGCAGAAGTCCAATCTGTTTATTGTACAGATGGGAAACTGAGGCCCAGGGAAAGGAAGGGAAGGGAAGAGGAGGAAAAGGAAGGGGAGGGGAAGGGAAGGAAGAGAAGCCTGCGATCAGAGCCAAGTCTAGCACCAAGTTTACTGATTCCGTCTCGAATGATTTTGAGGATGATGCTTGGAAAAAGAAAACAAAAACCCAGAGCACTCTCCCCTCTGGGAACCCTTTCTCCCTGCACTCCACACTGTCAGGTATTTCTGGGGCATCCGCAGTGACATGTCCAAACAGAGTCACTGCCAAGGCCCCTGGAAGGCAAGGGCTGCACATCAAGACTATGTATCTTGACATTTTCAGTTTGTCTGGTCAAGCTGGCATGAAGACTAGGAAGTAAGCTAGCGATTAAATTTATTTGCTGCTTCTTAACCATCCTTTATAACGTGGACGGGCTTTTAAAGTTGTTTTCATCCCCAGATTACAAAAGAAGTACACGCTCATTGTAGAGAACTTGAAAATACCCCATTACCCCGTCAGCCACTGTTGACGCTGTGGTGTTTCATCCGGGTTTTTCGTTTGCTTGCTTGCTCACTCTGCTATTTCATATCCTGGTTTTCAATACATCATCATAACATGTATTTTCCCCGTGTGACAGTTTTGCAAACCAGCTCTAAGCTACCCGTCTCCCATCCGATGGCTGGAAGGTGTTCACGAGGCCAGCTTCCCGGTCGGCTCCCTCAGAATACCCCCATGGCCGAAAGCCTGTAACACTGTGCAGATTCACTACCACCGTGGGACTTAGGGGGACATTCTTCTGCATGGCCATGGGTTCTTGGAAAAGGGCGATGTTTATAAAATCTAAATCAAAACCAATTCTCCACGAATCTCCTAGAAATAGAGGAGGTCAGCCACCTGGGTGGGAAGGGTGTGACCCAAAGATCATGCAGAGGGAGGGAGAAATCTTTGTTTCTCTTGGGTTCTTGCTGTGTTGGTTTTAACCCAGCCAGGGGTTCCCACCCCACTGTCATCAGCCCTTGCCCCAGATCTCCCTGATATTAGGTGCTAAGTACAGGTTCCTACGGGAAAAAACAACAACAGTATTTGACTTGCTTATCTCCCTGCCTCTTGGAGCACAGGTGTTTCAATGGCAAAGATGTGCAGAGAATTAATTATTTATTCAGGTGACGGGGTGGGTCAGTCCACTGTGGGGACAGTATCTCCTGGCCTCATTCATCTCCTAACAGGACCCCAGCTTTATTAATGCCCTGTAAATTGTCGATAGGCTAATGTTTGCAGACTGGGTTTTTTGTTGTTGTTGTTGATTAGCTAAGTGGCCTTCCAGTGGCTTTTTAAAAGTGAAATAGAAGAAAGTAGACTTTGAAAACAGAGTGCATATCCTGTCATGACAAGCATTCTTTAGTAAAACTTCCATGTCTGTTTGTGCACGTGGGTCTGCACCACGTCGCCAGATAAATATATTTCCGACGGCACGGTAGGAACCCTGAGCAGCTCTGCTCCGACCCACTGTTTTTTATTCTGTGATCTCGGAGGACTTAGCATTCCACGGATAGGTCGCAGAACCAACTCAGGGGTCTGCAGGGACAAGGCTGAGTGGTAGGAGGCAGGGCCGGCCAGAAGGGAACTCTGCGTACGAGCGTTCCAGACGTCAGCGGTGCCAAAGATCCTTTTAAAAAGATTCCGAGACTTTAAAAATAAAACAAAACAACAAATTGGAAACCACTGCTAGTCTAACCACCTCAATTCTTAGAAGAAGAAACGGGACAGAAAAGAGAGAGGCCGGGGCCTGTGCCGGGCAGGCGGGCTCTTGGCTCAGGCCCCAATCCTGCGGGTCTCCCGACGGCGTAGACCTCTGACAGCTCTCCAAGCCGACAGAGCTCTCGGCCTGAACCCCACACGCACCGTGCAGCCTCGGGCCCCTGCAGCCTGCACTGAGAATTCATGTTTATCACTGACTTTCGTGCCAACAGCCCAGTTTATATTGCCACAGTGCACTAAAATTTATTCGTTCAATGCCAGCATTTAAAACACATCACAGGGCTGGTAAGCCCATTTCAGCTTTTTTTTTTTTTTTTTACCATCTTCAGAGCTTCACTAATGGAAGCATCCTGGAGGTGACGGGCCCAAGGTCACCCAGCAAATTCTGGCAGATCCAGGATGAGAACCCACCTCAGTGGGCTAGCGCCCTTTTTTTTTTTTTTTTTTTTTTAAGATTGTGGTCTCATACGATATCCAGTTCTAGATGTCTCTGGAAGGTTCTGCTGTTCTTCTATTCAAGATGTAAAATTCGGTGGTCCTAATTCGTGGTGAATTTTACGTCTTCACCGCTTTTTTCTCTTTACATCTGGTCTGGGAAAGAGAGAAAGAAAATTTACTTACCCTTTTTCCTGTCCTGCGTTTAGCTTTCCCCATACCCACTGGCCAGGCTTGTGTTGGTCAGGGCGCGGCCACGCTTTGCCGATAGCTGGTGAGGGAGATGTGGTAAAACACAGAACGCTCACACTTTCAGACCTTGATTATTACAGCTTCATTAGCCGCGCTTTGGAGAGTAGCAATTATGTATTGGAGTTCCCTTTGGGTAATTGATTTCACACAGTGACAGATGCAAATTGTACTGTATAGGGAAAGTCATCTTCGGCTCTCCACAGACTGTCATTTTAAACAACTGTACGGATACATGCTGTGTGCCGGTCACTGAGCCAGAGGTGACTTAGAGAGGGCCAGCGCTTGCCCTAGATGGAGTGGATCGTCCTTGGGGGTGACCGCTGTGAAGGGGCCATCACAGTACAGCTGCCGGTGACAAGAAGGCCCTGTGCCAGAAAGGAGGAGGTTTACCCAAACTTGGAGAGTCAAGGAAGGATTTCCAGAAAGAGTGACTTCTGAGCCGAAATCTGAGGCCAGCAGCAGAAGAGGGGTGCCCCCGGCAGGGGCAGCAGACAACCTGTGCAAAGGCCCAGAGGTATAAAAAAGCTTAATTCACACAGGCGGGGTGGGAAAACTGTTCATATAATTTCTTCTTAAAAGTCATTTTGGAAGCGAGACTCATTCATTCAACCAATATTCACTGAGTTCTCTCTACAGGCCCAGTATTCTGGGTTTTGAGGGGAAACAGTCCGTAATAGAGGCGTAGTGCCTGCCTTCGTGGAGCTTGTACCTTACTGGGAAGGAGGAGGAGGATCCAGCAAACAAGTAGTATAACAGACCCAGAACCATATCATGCAGCAAGCTCAAACCTTTGCCGCTTCTCCCCTTCCTGCAGGATCTAAGCTAGGCTAAGCCCGTAGCTTTCAAAGCCCCGAAGACTGGACTCTTTGTGAGCTGTAGAGAGCTTTGCAAATATTCACTATTCCAGGTGGCTCTTTTACGATTTTACCTTTGAGCATCCTTAGAGCCTCTGGGCCGCCCTTCCTACACTTAGGAAGCTGAGATAGCAGAAGCTCACTCTTCTGCACCTGTAGAAACTACTTGTTAGAGGCTGGATTCCTGCCTTCCCCACCCCCAAGCCTCCTGCGATTGATATGTGGAAGTCCCCAATGAGAGGACAGTAGGAGGCGGGATCTTTGGGAGGTATTTTGGTTTAGATGAGGTCATGAGAGAGACGATCAGGATGTGTGCCTTTAAACAAAGAGGAAGAGAGAGAGATCAAGATAAAGCCATGTGAGGACTCAGTGAGAAAGCAACCCCTCCACGTCAGGAAGCTGGCTCTCACCAGACGCCGAATCTCTCTGCACTCGGACCTTGGGCTTCCAGCCTCCCGAACCGTGAGAAATAAATGTCTGCTGTTTATGCCCCCCAGTCTATGGTACTTTGTTACAGCAACCTGAACTAAGACACCACCCTCCCAGCATTGTTTACGAGTGTGTGTATTTAATTTACAAACAGTAAAATTCGCCCTTTTTCAGGTACAGCTCTGAGTTTTGACAAACACGTACTATTGCGGAACAGCCGCCATAATCAAGATACGGAAAGGTTCCACCAGCCCCCAAAATTCTTCCACACTGTGCCTTTGTAGTCAGCTCCTCTCCCACCCCTGTCCTTTGGCAACCCCCGGTGTTTGCCGCTCTTCAAGTTTTTCCCGGGATGTCATGTAAATGGAATCATACGGTATGAAGCCTTTCGAGGCTGGCTTCCTTCACTCGGCGTGATGCATCTGAGAGTCCTTCATGCTGCGTTCAGTCCACGATACGGGTGTATGTACCATGCTTTGTTTATCCCTTCACCTGTTGAAGGGCGTTTGGAGCATTTCTGGTTTTCAGCGACGATGACGAAAGCTGCTGTAAACATCCACCTTCAGGTTTTAGGGTGAACATAAGTGTTTCCTTTCTCTTGGGCCAATGCCTAGGAGTGGGATTGTATGGAGAGTTTATGTCTATCTTTATCTGAAATGGCCAAGCGTAGAACGTTTCATGCTGATGATCCAGGGAGGGGAGGGCGGAAGGGATGGACTCTTATTGGGAACCTACTGTGTGCCTCGCACAGAGCGAGGAGCTTGACACCCATGGCCTCCCGTAACCCTCACTGCAACACAGGAAGTAACAGGCTCGCCCCCCTCCCCGCCACCCCTGTACAGATGACCCGCAGAAAGGACGGTTTCATGCAATTGGGCCTAATAAATGCAGAGCTACACTCTTTGAATTTGTAGGGAGGGGAGTATCTGATGGGGGGCTGTTTAGCCTCCACTGTGTGTCTTTTTTCCTCTACCCATCCCAGCATTTCTCTAGCATTTACATACCTTTATAACCTCCAGCCTAGCTCAGAGCCAATTTGCTTGATCGTGTACCCCCTAAACGTCCGTAAGAAGGTTTGGCTAATTCCTACCCCCAGCACCATGGCTATGTAGGGACCTGAGGGAATATTAATAATACCCTCCCCTCCAATTTGGAACTTTAATGAATGTTATCGAACACCGAGTGGAAATAATTTGTCATCTCTCCTTGAATGACGTTTTGCCTTAAGTTGATGTGGGTTCAACCCTTTAGGTAGTTAAGGCGTCTTTTTCCTCATCAATGACCTCCCCTCCCTCATGTCGCAGGAATGGAAGTAATAATAGTTTGCATATAGTTCTTAGGTAACTTTTTATTAATTCTCTTCCTTTATTAGAAAATTAGCTCAGTTGGAACATTTTTTATGCATAGTAAAAAAAAAAATACAGCATAAGAGGGCAGGCAATGAAAAAAATGTAAATCCCCCTTCCACCACAGACCCCTCCCTGCAGGTATTGTTCCCAGAGGTAGCCATGCTTCCAGAAATTCTCTATGCAGACAGTGATGCTTTTAAATGCTACTTTTAGATATACTCCTGGTCATCAAGGCAACACAGTATTACAGTTGTCAGGATCATTATGAAACCGTTGGGTCATTTTAAGCTTGTAATAACTCACATGGGGTCTTCGGATTGATTGCTTTAAGGACCCACCTGCAGTTTTATCAAACTTCCTATCTCTGGAATTTCCTGTGGAGGGTCAGTAGCTCTCATCAGATTCTCAAAGGGGTCTGCGCACCCTCCCCCCCCCCAAAAGAGGAAAAACCATGACTCATAAGTATGAGGGGGGAAAAATCCTTTTACAGATAAATGGTAGATAAATGTGGGATTAGCTGAGGGGTACACATTCTGAATTTATGCATCATCGGTCCTTAGTTCTACAGTTGGAAGCTGATGGAGCCATCGACGGAAGTTTTGTCTCGGGCCATGGGGAGCTGTGCCTGGCTGAGCCAACGGGAGTGTGGTTAACGGCGTTCTTCACCCTGTGTGTTTCTGCTGACTCATCGCGTGTGGGGAAGTGCGTCGTGGCTCTAGAATGCGTGTGCGCTCTCGCCCCAGCTGAAGTTGCCCAGTTACTCAGAGAGGAGCACACAAATTTACTTCCTCCAAGAGGGTTTCAGGCTGAACATGTTCAAAAAGAGTTCAGGGAAATTCCTTAGAGGCAGAGATGTGTCCGGTTAGTAACGAAAGTCATAGATGTTTGGGGAAGTGTTCTTGATGGGGGTCAGTGTCCGTGATGGAATCGGGGGAGAGGGACATTGCCATGCCTTCCCATCACCCTGGTCATGGCGGTGGCCTTGGAGGAAGGAGATCGTGGGCTGGCTAGTGAGAGGGTCTGACCTAAGTTTTTTCTAACGTTAATTTAAAATTACGTAGCAATTGTGTCAGGCAGTTATTCTAAGCATTTTTGCGTATGTTAACTCATAGATACTCGTAACCATTCTACGACTTGAGGAACCCAGGTTACTGTGCAAGAAGCCCCACATCTCGGGGGCTTGAGATGCTCAGGTCACAATTACAATTTAATATGTTGGGTGGGGAAGGTAGGGTCCTTGCTCCACATAGTCCTTCAGGGACCCAGGCTTCTTACATCATCAGCACTTGATGTCCAAAGGCTTGGTGAACTAATAACATCATCCAGGGCTGGTGAGGGGTAGAGCTGGGCTTTGAACTAGGGTAGTCAGATTCCAGAGTCTGGATTCTTAACCACTACACTACAGTGAGAACCAGAGTGTACTAGCTTTTAACTACATTTACCCCATAGGTAATCTCAGAACTAGGAAGTGGGGCGTTAGGTTTGGATCCTGGAGAATATTTGCTTCCTGTTGCCCAGGAATCAGCTCTTCTTTTTAAGGAGTGGGATGGGTACATCTGAGAGACGTTCTGACTTTGTCTTCAGCACATGAAAATGGAAGTCTTTCCCCCAAAAGTCTGCATCCGAAATAAATGTGTATCAGCTGTGTTGCTGCCTGGTGCTGTCCTCCGCAAATATTATCCCTCCAAAGCTGATTGACATGTTGCTGCTTGTGGTAAGGGAGGGGTTTTGCTAAATTTTAGCTCCCTGGTTAAAATGTTTTTCTCTGGTGGAAACGTCTTCTTGTGGAAATAGCCCAATGTTCAACCTAAATGCCTGAAAACAGACTCTGGTACATCGTGCAGGGGAAGACCACGTAGCCATTAAAAAATATTGGTGATGGAGAAGGCTGAAAGACAAAGAAGATGCTTCTAATCCAGTTATGGAGAAAGGCAGATTGCAGAGCTGGCCCATTTTTAGATTTTAAAGAAGAACCAACATCTTTTAAAATAATTCAAATATTTACCATTTCTAAATTTCCTAGGGAAAAACATGTATCCCTTTGTATTAAAGTAACAGATTTAAGTTCAAGTGCGGGCCCTGACGACCTCGGCAACTTGAGCAATTGCCTAAATTCTCTAAATAGGGAGAAGAGTTTTAAGATTTCGTGAGGGTTAAACGAGCTACATTGTAAAAAGTACTTAGCACATAATATATGCTCAATAAATTTTTTGTTACTCTCATGATTTAAAAAAAAAAAATCTTTCCATTCTGATAAGCCACTCAAATGCAAACCAAACGTTTTTAGGGGCCCTTTTTATCTGAGAAGGCCAGGGGTCGGGGACCCATGAGCAAGCCAGTCTCCACCCCGCTTCCCTTCGGGGCAGGTGAGGCCGAGTGATTAGGGATCTGCTCTATTAGTTGCAGGCCCAGGTGTCCTGGCTGATGCCGTGTTTCTGTCTCCCGCACAGAGAAATCAGTCAGTGTGCTGGGTATCACGGTGTGTTGGTTGAGAGTGTGGGTCCTGGAGTCTGACTGGTCCACGTCTGTTACATGGGGAGAATAACAATGCCACCCGCGCAGGGTCGTGGCCAGGGTGAAACGGCGCGGTGCTTGCGAAGCCCTAGCGTGACGTCTCAGTAAACGCTAATCGTCACAGACATAACGTCCCGTCTCAGAAAGTCACGTAACGAAATCGACCATTTCAAAGTGGACACTTCAGTGGCATTTAGGACAGTCACCGTGGTGTACAACCACCATCTCTAGTTCCAAAACTTTTCACTACCCTCCCCGCAAAAAAAAAAACATTCCCATCAAGCCGTTGCCTTCCACTTCCCCTTTCCCCCCACCCCCTGGCAACTACCAATCCGTTTTCTGGATATTTTATATAAGTGAACTCATACAGTGTGTGACCTTTTATGCGTGACTTCTGGCTGATTAATATTCTTAGCCATTTTTAAGTGTGCTGTTCAGTGGCATAAAGGACCTGCGTAATGTTGTATACTATCCTGTCCATCTTTTCTGAGAACTTTTTCATCATCCCAAACAGAAAGGGAGGACGGCTTTTTAAATGCCTACATTAAACTTTAGCACTTCTTAGAAGCTTCTTGTTAAAAGATTGCCGGACCCTCCCCCAGAATTTCTGACTCGGTAGGTCTGGGGTGGGGCCCAAGCGTCTGCATTCCCCACCAGCTCCCGGCCATGGGGACGCGTTGGTCAGAGACCACTTTCCACCACCTCTGCCTCAGCGGGAGAGAGTGGACATTCTTTTCATTCAGGGTGACTCAGGGAAGCTGAGCTCCTGTGACCTGTGGGATAAGAGATTTATTATAAGAACTCGATCTTACACAATAATGGGAGTGGAAGGCAAAGGTGAAAGAGAAAGGGGGTCTAAGGGACCAGAGACCATGTCCATCTGAGAAGCCGGGGTGTCCAGCCACCAAAGTGGGGTGATAGGGAGACTAGTGGAGAAGCCTGTGGGCAGCCACTGCCTGGTGGGTGCCCACCCAGGTGTCCAGTGGGGATTCAGGGGACGCTGTTGGTCAGAAGGACCAGCCGTCAGGAGGAAGAGCTAGACAAATTGAAGGACAGCAGGACACACTCAAACCTGCTTGACCCTATGGTGTCCGCTTGTCACCACATCGACCTGTGATGACCTCAAAAGTATAATGGCTGCTACTTCACTCCCACTTCCCAAATTTTGCCCAAATTCCTCGTTTGGCCAGTTCTAACCTAGAGCCCGTATGATATTGTGATTTATAAAAAATATATGTTTGACCTTCTTCCCCGTTTCTGGCACAGAGCTCCTAAAACCCCTGGAATTTCCTAAACTATGGGAGTAATAAAGACATATTTTGTTATATGAATGAAGTGACTTTCGGAAAGCACCTAGGGATGGATGTTGGTCACCAGGAGACCCAACCAGTGATCAGAGGGTTGGAACTTTCAGCCCCGCCTCCCAACTTCTGGGGAGAGGAGAGGGACTAGAGGCTGAATCAGTAACCAGTGGCCAGTGACTTAGGTCAGTCATGAGTACGTTATCAAGCCTCCCCGATAACCCGGACAGCTTGTCGACCCCTCTTTTAGAGAGCGTCCATGCTGGGGATCCAGAACGCTGCCACGTGCCCCCGTGCTGGGCGCCAGCCTCCACAAGGACCGAAGTTCCTTTTTCAGAGATCTCGCCCTGTCTCTCTCTTCGTTTGGCTGTTGATTCCGACGTATCTTTTAATCTCCTTGGTAATAAATCGGTACCCTAGTGAGTGGATTGGTTTTCCTGGGTTCTGTCAGCTGTCCTGGCAAATTAATCAAACGCAGGGAGGAGGCCCTGGGAACCTCTGATTTATAGCTAGCTGGTCAGGAGCACGGGTGGCAGCCTGGACTCGTGATTGGCGTCCGAGGTGGGGGGCCGACTTGTGGGACTGAGCCCGTCCACTGTGGGATCTGATTCTGGCTTCGGGCAAATAGTGTGAGAATTGAGTTGAATTCATGTTGGATTTGGGTCCGTGAACCCTTTCAACCAGACAGGGAGGGAGATTCTGGGAAAAGCAGTTCCAGAGTCAACTGCCACAATGCATCAATCAATCCTTGCCGTGGAGCTACCTCCCAGGTGGCTTTGGGGGGTTCAGCTCATGTTCCCCCAGCTCTCCTGGCAGGACCTTCTGGCTGGCACGGATGTGGCCCACCCCAGCAATCCTCTGCTCAGATCACCAATCAGCTGGACCGGTACCCTGTAGGAAACTTATGAAAACCAGAGAATCCCAGGCCCCAGCCCAGCCTGCTGAGTCATGCCCCAGTAGTGGGAGACCAGAAATGGGGTTTCGAACATGCCCTCTAGTTGACTCAGGTATCCAGCTAAGTTTGGAACCCCTGACATATGGAGCAGAGAGTGGGCTCCTGGGCCAGGCCGACTTGGGTTCAGATTCACGCTGTGTACTTAATAGCTTTGTGATCCTGGACAAGTGACTTACCGTTGCCAATCTGATACTGTTTACTCATCTATAAAATGGACGTAATGCCTCCCCTCCCCGTGGAGGGTCGTGAGGACTGAGCGACATAGTGCATACGAAACTTTTGGCACGAAATGTTATGGTACATAATACGGTTGGTAATCGTGCACAGACACGTCTGGGGGAGTGTGTGATGGGCCCAGAGTCTTCCCCCCTTGGAAACCTGAGACCCACCTTGATCCTAGTCTTACACAGATTGTTGACTTGCCATCATGAACACTACGCTTGCTTTTCCTGTGTCTCGGTTCACGCTCCAGGTATCGCTTCTTTCTTGTAAATATCAGTTGCTTATTTCTTCTTTAGACAAATTTCACAAATTCCATCTTAAAAAAAAAAAAAAAGAAAGAAAATGATTCCATCGAGACCGTTCCACCTCCAGCCCCTTGCTTTAACCTCCACCAACACTCTCGTTCTTCAACCGGAATCGTCGACGCGTCCGCTACGCGCCGAGCATTTCCGTAACTGCCCTTCCTTGTGCGTCTGTCATTGTGACACTTGGTGAAGCACTGTGGTCTACGGGGGGAGAACAAACTGCTCTTCCAGGGAGGCAGGGCGGAGAGTTTCACGTTGCCTGCTGCTCTGTGGATCAAAGCGGTGCCTTCTGGGCCGGGCTGTTCGGGAATGGAGCCTTGACTTTGAAGGGCACTTTTTTAAAAAAGCAGCTGTCATTCCCCAGGCAAGCAAAAACGGCAGTAAGGAAAACAGAGCTTCGCGTTTCAGCCGCAAGGAGGAAAGGGAAGGGAAGGGTGGTTTTCATGGCTGGAGATCAGAGAGGGGGGGCCTTTTGAGAATAGAGGTCTCGAAAAACAAAAAAAGCAGGCTAAGGAATCCCAGCCCTCATGCTGCAGGCCCTGGAGAGAAGGAAAAAGTCAGGGCTTCCCCCGATGCTCCAGCAATTCCATGCCTGGGTGTTTATCAAGAGAAGGGCAAACGTCTGTCCACACACAGACTCACACACAGATAGATGTTCACCACGGCTTCATGCACAGCAGCTCAAATGAGAAAACAGCCCGGGTCAGGCCAGGACAGACCGCGGTCCATCCACGCGGTAGGCATCGCTCAGCGAGATAAAGGAACCAAACGAACTACAGATACAGGCAGCACCGTGGATGAACAGAAAGGAGCAGACCCAAGAGCACCTGTGTCCGTGTATAGACACCTCCAGCACAGATCAAATTAACCTGCAGTGACAGAAAGCAGATCAATGGTTGCCTAGGTTTGGGAGGATAGGGGTTAATTGGAAGGAGACACACACAGAGAACTTTCTGGGGTGATGGAAGTGTCTTGCATCTTGATCTTGGCGGTGGTTACAACTCATCAAACTATACACTAAAGTCTGTACATTTTACTAGATGTAAATTATACTTTAAGTAAACAAGTAAATGAGCAGACGCCCCCTGGCAACTCAGAGCCAGCGGTCTGGGTGGGGCCCAGAGGCATCTGTATTTCCAACAAGTGTCACTGACAGCTTTGACCCCCAGCCTAGCGGTCACCCCCATGCGACTCTAATCGCTCGAGTCTCCTGGCCAAGACACTTGAGTCTTTGAAGATGTCAAGTACTTACTGTTAGTCTGTTTCTAAACATAAACCTCACTGGGGCCAAAGTCTGTTCCTGGAGCTGACTCCCCATAATCGGCAAGACGGGCTCTAAGCCATGAACAAAGCACCCTCAGTCACCAGGCTGATCCTGGCCACGTGCCGGGCATCACAGGGTCTGCTCTGCTGGGAACAGAGGGCAGGTCTCCCCTGCAGGCCTGCAGATGTCTGGATGGGCCCTCTCTGGGTGCTATCTCGCTGGTGCCCTCCGGATGATAATGCTTTTGGCTGTGGGTTGAAGAGCTATCGTGTTTTAGACACTCTGCCAGTCATTTTGTGTACACGTCGAATTATATAAGAGGACGCAGGATGCAGTTCTTAGGAGCCTGGGCTCAGAGTCAGCCCAGGCTCAAATCCCCATATCTCCGCAATTAGCCGTGTGTCCTCTTCGTGCAAGTGGCTTAACCCCTCTGAGCGCCTCATCTGTAAAACGAGGAAGATGGCAGTATGTCTTACTTCATAGCACCTTGAGTGCGGGAAGCATTTAGTTAACGTTGGTTGTTGTTAGCGTTTCCTAATGTAATCCTTATAGTAACACTATTGGTTCTTATCCCCATTTTACAGAGCAGCAAGTCAAGTCTCTGGCCCCAAGTCACACAGGCAGAACACAGAGGAGCTAGAATTGGAACGTGGGCAATGCCTAACCCCTGACGCTTTTCACCGCACCACACCGTAGTCAGCTCTGTGGAACGGGGGTCACTGCAGAGGACCCCCGGTAGCGGAGTGAGTGTCCCTTGCTGGTCGAGCGAGAGACGTACCCTCCTTCATGAAGGCTCTGTGTCCTAGTTCCAAAAGCAGGTTTGAATCCCAGCTCTACCAGCTACGGGACTTTGGACAAGTTGCTTCACCGCCTGGGTTTTCTCGTCTGTAAAATGGGGGTGCTGAGAGCTCCCCGAAAGGCTGTGGTGAGGATGATGTGAGTCGATGGGTGTACAGGGCGCAGAATGGCAGCCAGCACACGGCGAGCCCGCCATACGTCCCAGCTTTACTTAACTGTCACCTGCAAGGTCACATGGCTCTCTTGGTTCATGACTGAGCTGGGTGGGGCTCCAGGCTGCCTTTGAGGAAATGAGGGAACAGTCCCCAGGGCGGCCTGTGGCAACAGGTAAAGCAAAAAGCCATCTGGAACCACGCCCAGGGAACCCGAGGGCCTGTGATCAGGTCCTCTCTCTCGGATCTCTGCGCGTTAAGAGCGGAAAGCCTTGTGCCAGCCTTGTCCCAGGTTCCTAACCATCACGTTTACTCTGTCAGGAGCAATTCAGCTGACAGTTGCTGTCAGGTCTACGTGAACAGCAGGCCTCCCGCCACACTGACTCCGCGGGCGCCAAGACGGAGGGGCGGGGCGGCAGCAGGTGCTCAGCGAGCCCGAGGCCGAGGTGGACAAACAACCCTTTTGATTGTTGATTTTGTGTGCCTTGTTTTATTTATTTTTTTACCAGCACCTAGGGAACCCGAGTGGGTTTCTCATGCTGCTCTGTTTATCTTTGGGTTGAAAAGGAAAATAAAAGGCAAACCATCAAACCACGACGTCCAGCCACCCTGCACGGGGTCACACGAGGGTTGGTTTATAAATGAAAAAAATGTCCGATGGCGCTAGGCCAAGCGCAGAGCGGCCACGCATTTAATAATCTTACTGTAAATTATCACATCTGCTTTTTTAAAAATTCCACCAATAGTCTAGAGCAGTGGTTCTCAGCCAAGGGCGTCTTTCCCAAGGAGAGACAGAAGTCGTGGATGAGGTGGCTTTCGTGGCCACATGAGGAGGACGTTGACTCTGCCCCCCTCTCCCAGCCTCAGTTGTCTGTGGACCGGGGTGAGGGGTAGGGCTGGAGGAGGAAACAAGGTGACCTGATGTGTGGAAATCAGCCCAGGCCTGAGGGGCACAGCAGGTGGGCACAGGGGCTAGAAGGGCCTTCAGAGCTTTATCCTGGGGGCGATGGGGAGCCAGGGAAGGGTCTTGAGTGAGGATGGTGTGATCACATTTGCCTTTTAGAAAGACTGCCCCCTCCCCCGCAAAAAAAAAAAAGCAGCGTGGAGAGGGGGCCCTGTAGGCCATGGAAGAGGCCTCTGCGGCGCGTATCCAGGTGAGGTGGGAGGCCGGCCGGGATGAGGTTGGAGGTGGGGGCCCATCCCGGGGCATGGCCTCTCCCCAGGGCCCCACTCGCTGTGTCCCCTTTGTGCTCCGCCGATCGCTGGGATGGCAGGCGTGTGTGCTAGCGACCCTGCGCTGAGGCTCCCTGTGACCGCGGGCCTGTCCGTGTCTGCAGACCTTACGTAGGGCCCGCCCCTGTGACAGCCGCTGGGACCCTAAGGCGGGGCAGCTGCCCAGTGGGAGCGCGAAGCCCAGGGCCAAATCCCCACCCCCCAGTCTCCCCAGCCCCGCCCACGTGGGTGGGAGGGTCACCCCCGCCTCCTCCCCCGCCTCCCGCCCTCGCCTGTCAGGGACCCGGGCGTCGCCCCCGCCTCCCGCCCTCTGTTCCCGTACCTTCCTCCTCCTGCTCCGTCACCCGTGTCCCCTCCAGTTTTGCTCACTTTTCCCCCCTCCGCTGGGTCGGCGACGCCGCTTGGTTCCTTCCGGCCCTCCATCCCCGATGCGTCGTCTCTCACAGTCTTCTGTTCTTCTCTCTCGGCTCTCTTGGTTGCACGAGGCTGAGGGTAGAGTGCTGTTGACGGCCAGCTCGGTGCCCGGCACAGTGCCTGGCGCACGGAGATGGTGTCCCCTCGGATGCGTCTGCCGGTCCCCACGCGCCCTTCCAACGCACTCCCCGCTCCCCTCCCCTTCCCTCCCCGCGTGTGCACCCGCTTGCTAGACGTGCTTTTAACCTCAGCGTGTCCGAGGGCAGGCCTGGCTCTTCCGCCTTCCGAGTCCTGCTAACCACCTAGAAGGATGCCCAGCCCAGTGACGTAGGACCGTATCCACTGGGCGGCGTGTCCCGGGTGGTGGCACAGGAGAGTCTGGCCAGCTTTCAGCCCTGTGACTATGCCCTTCCTCAGCCCCTGACACACCCACAGGCCTCTCTCAGTGAATCACCTGAACAGCCATCCTCAAAATGTCCCAGCTGAGGAAAGAGACCCAGTAACCCCGGACTCGGCCTTCGACTCGGCCCCGCTCCGGGACGCCACCTCGCAGTCTGAGAGGACATGGTGGCCGCTGCTCCCTCTGTCAGCACCAAGCTCGCCTCAGAAACGGGGGAGTTGGGGCGACGGGTGGTTTTGTGTCGTTTTTGTTTTTTTAGTCGCTATTTTATCTTAATTTTTTTTGTTCAGCAAAAGAGGGTACGGTTGGTTTATACGACGGAAGCGTTGGCAGGTGCAGCCGGACTCGTGGGTTTGAGCGGGGCCCCCTGGGGTCCTGCTCCCTCCACCCCTCATTCCCTCCTCTGGCAGCCTTGGGAGGACCAGGTGGCCACCAGCATGGGCTCCTTCCCGTCCCTCCAGCAAACCCAGCAAGGGAGGCAGGGATGCCCGCCACCAGCATCTCCTCCACGGTGAAGATCTGAGTTCGACTGGTTCTTGGTTGGGCCGGGCCCACCCTTTTTGGGAAATAGGAAGATCTCACTGGCCAGGCCTGGCCACGCCCAGGCTTAGGGCCTTGCGAAGGGGGCCTGGGCGCTGGGCAGGTGCCCAAGGTGGCCACTCAGCACCTACACGCTGGTCCAGGGAGCCCTGGATCCCGCAGCCCAATGGGGCCCCTCCCCCAGTGGCCATCAACCACCGCCTCCCCGTGGGAGTGACTAGTGTGACAAGCTGTGGACAACGTCTGTGGTACTAATAAGCAGGCCCCGCCTTACCTGTTCGGGGGTTTTCCTACATGGTATTGGATTCTTGTCGAGGGAGGATGTACCTATGGGACACCCGGCAGTGGTGTTTTCCGCACGATGCTTATTGCCACGTCCCCCAGCACCTGGGCCACCGCCTGGCGTGTCCCGGGTGCACAGTTAATGCCCGGAGGGAAGCAGCAAACCAGAGCCTGACCGCGGGGCTTCCGGGGTCTCCCTCAGCAGGCGGCGCCAGCTTGTCGGGCGATACAGGAAGTAGCAGCTGCTTTATCATCATCTTCACTGTTGTTGTTGTCGTGACTCTTGCGGTTGCACGGCCATTGTCCTTGTCAGCCTGGAGGTTTCTCCCTGCAGGGAGCGACCTTGACCCTGGCCGAGCCTCAGCCCCTCTGGCCGCCTTGGCTTTGTGATCCCATTCTATACCAGAATGTGTGGAGTTACGTTTCCTCAGCTGATCTTCAGCTCTAAACACCCTAGGGTGGATCAGGGGTCCGGCCTCACAGATACTTAATAAACTCCCACCCCGGTGGGGCAGAGACTCTGTGGTATAGCTCCAGGCCTGAGGGACAGGGAACCCAACTGGGACACCCACAGACACGTCGGAATCCATGACACCCGCTGTGGGGCTTTTGGGCGGATGACCTGGCTTTGAATCTGGACAGGGCCGGTTAGAGCCTGTCATCTCTGACTGGTCACCGTCCTCAGCGCCCTTCCCTCCTCTCACAGTGGGGACAAGGGAGCACCAGGGAGCGTTTTGATGATTCGGGTTGCAGAGACGATGTGCAAAGGTGTCCACCTCAGTGCCTAACCTAATCCCTAATCCCAAACCTAATAGGGCTTGACTCACAACCCTCAGCTTCCAGGCAGGTTACTCAAGACTCTGGTATTCACCCGTCTTTGTCACTGAGTGGCCTGGGACAACCCCACATCCCTGCCAGCTCTCCGCCATCAGCAAAACTCTGTTTCTGTCATTGGACAAAGGAATACCTTGTTCATGGAGGCCTTGTGGAGCCATTTTAAAGACTCATTCTTTTTGAAGCATGGCTTGAGCGTGGGTGAGAGGCAGGATTTTAGAGGGATTCTGGACTCGGGCTCTCTGGTTCACTGCCTCCTTCTGCTACTTTTTAACATGAGACTTTGGGCAAGTTATATAACCCCTCTGGGCCTCAGTGTCTACTTCTGTAACACGGGGATGATCGTAGCATGTTCTTCATCCAGGCTCAGAGTAAGCATTTAATGCATGTTAGCTGTTCTCATCACGATTTAAAGATGAATGCTTTTGAAAACAAACAAAAAAGCCCTCTTGTAAAATGTATAATTCCCCCAATTTGTAATCTGATGCACATGGTCGATATCCAGATACACCTGAATCTCCAAGAGCCATACCGTTAGGGACCAGAATGGGGATTCATATCCTGGGCGATGATCTCTGGAAGTCCAGTGATCTCCTGAAATTACATAGGACTGTGCTAGAACATCCCACCTGGCCCCAGAGACCTCTGCCGGGTGCTCCTGCAGCCACGTTTCCCTCCTCCTCAGCCTCCGGGTTCCTATGTTGGGCATTGGAAATGCGGAGACAGTCTCCACCAGTAATTTCTTCTCTGGAAAGGACTCTGAGAAGCCCCCACAGACCAGCCTGGGCCCTCGCTCTGGGGGTTTCTAAACTGGGCTCATTACAGGTACGGATGGAGTGCGCCTCCCTGGTCCTCAGTCACAGCCCACGCTGGCTCTGGGCCTCACTCTCCGAGCGGCTGCCACCCGTCCAGACTGGCTGCAGTTCTGGCAGTGAGATCAAAGACACTTTTGTTTGGGGATAAACCTCTTAGCAGCTGCTCGAGGCCACAGCCTGGTGCCTAACGCGGGTTTATCATTTCCGCACCTCCCAGGGTTTCCCACACACGTGACCACGAGTTTGCGGGGTTAGTGTTGGACCCGGTGTAGGTTAGGTCGCTGGATCCTCAAAAGTAGCATCTTCCTTTTACAGATGAGGAAACTGAGGCTCATGAGCTAAAGGGCACTTTCAGGGGCATACAGAATTAAACCAAGGTCAAGATGGACCCCAAAATCCATGTATTTTCCATAATACCGCGATGTCGTGCTATTCATTCCATCGACATTTATCAAGCTCCCCTTGCGCGTGCCAAGCCTGTTGTAGAACTGAAAAGGCAGTGAACAAAACTAACGCAAATTCTGACCGGAGAGACCCGACCCAAAGAAAGAGAACGCAAGCCCCATGAGTAATGTTTCATTTCCTGGCAACCACATTTTCTGAAAGTACAAAGAAACAGGCAAAATTAATTATATTTTATTTAACGGAATACATCTGGAATATATCATTTCGGCATGGAACTAATTAAAGATGATAATGAGATGTTCTTTTGTCCTACTTAATCTTTGAAATCTGGTGTGTGATTTACACATTTTTAGCACATCTCAATGCAGACGGGGCCACGTTTCAAGAAGCTCGATGGCCACACGTGGCTAGTGGCTATTGTATGTCACAGAGCTTCTCTCGCAGGAAGCAGATTCCCACTGGCCACCCAGACGGCACCTGGCTGTGACTAGGGTCACTCCACCCAGTGGCGCTCAGCTCAGAAGATGGTGTCAATCAGCCCTTAATTTGTGCCTCATCATCGTCAGCGGTCCATTTGGACCACTGTCTTGTTTTATTACTGTGGTTGTTATTTTATCCTCTTTTTCTCCCCTCCCCGACATCATTTTTCCTTTTCTCTCAGGGAAACCACCCCAGGGGTGTGGGATGCCCAGGAATGCAGGTGCCACCCCTGGAGCCAGAGTTAGGGGGTCCAACCTCTGGACTGAGGGGAGGAGGGGGCTTGCAAATGGAAATCAGGGTGCTGTTCTGCCAGCAGTGGGAACGGCTGCTGGGCGGGGGAAACGGGGTGCTCTGGACTTGTCTAGTAGGCTGACATCTGCCCCTCTCTCTTGGCACCTCCTTCTGGAACCTTGGACCCTCTGCTTCCGGCTGCCCACTTCTCTGCCCGGGGAGCCCTTCTCGGCTTCTTGGCAGGCTACCCCGCGTTTCCTTCCGGCTCAGGCTCTTGGAGATCCCGTTCCTGCAGACTGCAGCCTGAGCAGCACTCCACGGACAAACACTTTCCCTGTATGTTGTCTCTCCAGGAAGCCATCGTTACCGCCATTTATTCCACAGGCGAGGAAGCCGAGACTCCGTGGGCTGTCAGGAACAGGTAGTTAAGTGCAGGAGCCAAGGCTCGTACCAGGGTCCTGGCCTCCCACTGCCATAGGCCGTCACCTCCCGATCCAGGCGTGCCTCTGTCGCCAAGGCCCTCTTGGCTCTGAAACTCTGTGCCTTTACCTCGCAGAGCTGCGTCTGCCCACAGCCAGCCTTCCAGTCTGTGTAACACAATCACCTTCATCCTGTCGCTTTTGCCGTATTTTCTTGGTCAGAAACAAGCCACAGGTCCCTCCCACGCTCAAGCAGAGTCACATGAACATGAGGAAGTGGGCACTACCGGGCCACATTACAAGTCCGCCTGCCACACCCTCTCTCTGCTCATCTTTTCTTAGCGGCAGGATGGACGGTGGACCAGCTGTAAGGCTTTGGGCAAGACTTCGGTTTCCTCCTCTGTAACATGGGGTAACCGTCTGGCTCTCGGAGTTCCCGTGGGCATTAAATAAGCTCATATAGGTAAAGCTTTTAGCACTGTCCTTGGCAGAGCTGACAGTCTTATAAATAATAACAAATTCGCTGTTACTCTTCACCAGGCTGGTTTAGGTGACAACGAGCCGTAAGTAACAGCAGATTCAATGAAATAACCCTGTATATGTCCCTCCCATGTGAACAGAGTGCAGACGTCAGCAGTCTGGGGCTGCGAGGCCCGCTCCGTGGTCTCCGGGGACCTTGACCCCTTCTCTCTCGTTGCTCTGCTTCTCCCTCATGCTCCGGCGTGGCTGCAGAGCTCTGCCACCGTATCTGCACCATAGCCAACAGGAAGGCGCTTCTGCCAAGTCCCTTCCTTTTAAGAACCCTTCCTGGATGTCCCCCTCCCCGATGCACACTTCTGCTTGAATCCCATTGGCCAGAACGTAGTCCTCTGGCACAGCTAGCCACCCGCGAGGCTGGGTGATGCTGTCTTTACTCAGGGAAGCCCCTAGAAGCTGAGCATCAGGAGTCTTCTCATGATGGAGGAAGGGAAGGCTAGCTATTGGGAACCACGAGCAGGCGAAACAAAACCACCCTGCCTAGAATGTCGTCAGCCTAGTCAGCTGGCACCACCTTCTCTCCTTTCTCTCCCTCCGGTGCGGGTAGGAAAAGGAAAAATCAGGAGATGAGCTGAGCTTGGAGGAGGTGAGCTGTGCCCTGCAGGTGACATCGCACCTCAGACAGCTCTCTGGAGCATCCCCAAGGAGGTCTTTGCCTCTTCCAGCACGTAGGTGAGCCCTGGTTGGCATTTTCAGCTCAGAATGACAGAGTCGAAGGGCAGCTGAGCTATATATACACTCCGAGGCTCCTGAGAAATCATTTGCATCTCAGGAGTTTCACCGGGGCTTACCTGTAGACGTGTTGGCTGCAAAGAAAGCAAAAGGAGTCGTTTTCAGTTCCCAGGAGCTTTAGGGTCAGGGTCAGGGTCAGGGTTAGGGTTATCCAAACGTCGTCCTTCCCTTGATGTACTGTGTCTTGGCACTTACTGTATACCCAGTGCTGTACACTTAACATGGATAAAATGTTTGTTCTTCAGCCCATTGAGGATGATACTGTCTGTTCTAATCACCACTGGATGGGGGCAGCGGGGCGTTTCATTCCAGCGCTCACACAGACTGTGCCCCAGCGTCTCTGTAAAGGGGGGGGTAAAGTAGCACCTTCCCTCATGGGCTGCTGGGAGCAACAAGGAGGTGTTGGAAGCATTGAGATGCTGTGGAGGTTGTGAGCACTTGGCCGAGGTAGTTCTCATTGTATTTCTCAACGTGAAAGACATGACAGACCCCCCACCCCAAGGGAAGCCCCTGCCTCTGCGAGGCGTTAACGCTCCTCCCCCTCTCCTGTCGGCCGCCCTGTTTTAACCTCAACCCTAGTTTCATGATTAAACATCCCAGCGTCAATTATTTACAGGACATACTGATGAATATCAGGTTGGCAGGGGCCTGAGTGACTCACACGAGGGAAGTTGGTTTTTATGGAGGGAAAATGACGTGAAGGAAAACAAAGAATTCTACCCCCGACACAGGGACTGAGGTTGGCCTCGGAGGAATTTCCAGCAGCCAGGGCATAGGGCGGGGGCTCTCTGTGGGTGTAACGAGTGCTGGGAGGCAGCGGAAATGGGGGACCGGGGGGCCGGGAGCACGCAAGCTCGGGAGCCGGTCATGTCTAGTTTGAATCTTTGCTGTGCCGTTGGCTGTGTGACTTTGAGCAGGCATCTTATCTCCTCATCCGCGAAACGGAGACTATTCTAGAAACTTCCTCATTAGGGTCCCTGGGAAGCTTAAATGCGATAATAAATAATAAAATGCTAAATGTTATATTGAACAAATAAAGGCAATGCTAAATCAATAAATATTTATGTAAGATGAATGAGATATACTAAACTTTACAAATAAAATTAATAATAATAATAATAATAATAATAATAATAAACGCACAGAAAGCACCCAGCACAGTGCCCGATGCTTGGGAGCATGTTCACTCTTGGTGCTACAATTCCAAAACCTAACAGGCGGGGAAAGAATTGCTTGTGACAAGCGTCTTTCTGAAAACCGGAAGCACTAGGAGACAGAGGGCTCAAGGGCTCTGTCTCAAATGCGCCAAGTAGCAACGGGAGGCAGAAGGGGGAAAGAGGGAGGTGGGGGGAGGGCCGGGCAGAGTCCACTGTGTTCCACCCCGCAGGGCTCTTGGCAGAAGGTTTGGGAGCCACTTCTGTGGTGGCCCCGCCACCGTGGCTAAAACAGAAAATGTCCAGATATGGGCAGGATAAACTTTCTCAAACTGCGTCCTGACCTCCCGAATCAGGGCCGGTCCGCTAACAGCGGGGAGGGCTGCGCGGCTGCCGGATCCATCGGCCCGCAGAGGTCTGTCTGTCCGTCTCCTCGACGCACCCGTAGTTTTGGCTAAGACCCCCGCCCCCATGTCAGGACCACATAAAATAAACGTCTGGCTCGTTTTGTCTTACGGGCTTAGGAACGGTGGTTTTGAGCCCCCGGGAAGGTGGAGTGACAAGCCTGAGAGTTCGTGCCCTGTGTCACAGTTTGTTATCCCGGCCAAGGCAGATCAAGCACTAGATCTGGCTCACTCACAGAATCCCGGGTTAAAATATAAACGCGGCGGAGGAGGGCCAGGCCGCCCAGCCTCCCTCCAACCTGGGCGCAAAATTCACCAAGCGATCCACTTTGCCGGGATTCAAGAACTGTGCCCAACGAAACCGATCGCTGGGTAAATGAACGGTCTGAGTGTCGGCAGGTGCCACAGAAAGGTGTGGACGTGAATGAATGTTGCCTGTGTTCGTTTCCTCTAACAAATGACCCCAGACTTGGTGGCTGAGAACAACACGGATTGATTCTCTCGACGTTCTTGGGGTCAGAAGTCCACAGTGAGTTTTATGGGCTGAAGTCAGTGGGTCAGCAGAGCCGGTTCCTCTCGGAGGCTCTAGGGGAAAAGCCGTGTCCTGTTCTTCTCTAGCTCTGGGGCCATCTGCATTCCTTGGTTTGTGCCCCCTCATCATGCCGGCGTCTCGTGTCCATCGTCACATCTCCTACTTCCTCCTTTGACCTTTAGGTTCCCCGTTATAAGGACATTTACAATAATAATTGGACCCACCTGAGTAACCCTCGCTAATCTCAAGATCCTTAATTTAATTATGCCTGAACAGTCCCTTTGCCATAGAAAGTAGCAGTCTTGATAGCAGGGAATAGGATCCAGATAGCTTTGAGGACCATTACTCAGCCTACCACGTGCCTTTTCCCAAATCTAAGAAACACGGGGTGGTGAGTGGCAAATATCTCTGAGCCGGATCCCAGATTCTCCTCCGCCCCCAACGTGAATGGCCTTGATTTAGCCCCTCACCGCTTCTAGGCCCCTTTAGTGGTGGATGGCTGCTCACCTGCCTCCGCAGTTCCGTAAATGACAGCCAACACATTTAGAGCACTCCCTCCCCGCCAGGCGCTGGGTGACACCCTTCGTGCATTCGCTCATTGCTTTTTCAGCCTTACTGACCCTGGAAGCTACCAGGCAGGCCTGCTGTCCTGTGGTCCCCAACTCACCAACCCCCCCGCCCCCACCGCCTGGAGTCGATACTCGCAGACACCCTCCATGGCCCCCCGACTTCAGAAGTTCTCCGCTCTGCCCTCCTTTACTTTTTGTGGCAAAATGCCTCTTAGAAAGGAGGGACTGAGTGAATGAAGTTAGTGTCCAAAGAGCCTGCTGCACAAGGACAAGTGCTGTGTCCAGATGGTCCCCAGGGTCACAGGAGCCTGGTGGGCCCCCGGCGAACAGATCAAGAGTGGGGTGCTCTCCAGCCTCCACTCCTGCCTCCCCGGACTCGGGGCTAAGCCTCGGAAGTGCCAAGATGCCCAGCGGTGCCATCTCACTTGGACTTTCTCCTCGTGCCCAGACGGTAGGCTCAGCGGTGGGACTGTGGGGCCAGCCTCAATCATCGAGATTAGCCCTGTCTTGATTTTAGTTACGTTTGGCTGAAAGGCCGGTTTTCTGTTGCCTGGTGGATGAGGAAGATCTGAACAAGACTTTGTGTACTGGACCACTGCTTATTAGCTGTGAGACCTAGGGCAAGTTTCTCAACCTCCCTATGCCTCGGTTCATTCAGTGATCACGTGGACAAAGGTGAGAAGAATGGCACCTGCCAGCATGGCAGAATCAATGACCTAATTAACCCTTTCAAAGCACTTAGCGTGAGCCCAGCATGCAGTCAGCGTCCGAGCACTGATAGCAGATATTTCTGTTGCTGGCTGGGTGCTGAGAGGCTGAAAGGCCATTGGTGGTTCATCCCAGAGCCTGGACAAGAAGCAAGGTGTCAGAATCGCTTTGAGTCGATAGTGACTCAAAGGATAGTGACTCAGGAGCTCTGGCTGCTGCCCTGCACCCACAAGCACCAGACGATCCTGGCAGTGGGACACACAGAGATGTCACATTTCCCGAGAAATATTGAAGGTAGCTGGAGCGTCAAGACTGGATCTCTGGTGCTGGCCTTCTTAATAGAGTCACACGCCAGCCACCTACTTAGAGAAAGGCACCTCAAGCTCCCAGAGACACCTGATTTGTTGACTTGCTCTTTCTGTTAATGGCTCCTGGAGTCTTCAGGATGAATTTGTCTTCCTCAGTTTCGCCAGTGCTTAAATGGATTAGCGAGCAGTCTGGAGATGTCAGGTCTTATCAATTTCTCTCATGTTTTCTGTCGGGAAGGGAGAAGCTGCCTCTCTTCTCTGCAGGAAGTGAGGTGTTCTGGGAGACATCTTTAATTCCATGTCTCTGCTATTTCTCATGGCGAACCCCTTCTCCTAGACTACCTTAATCTCTCCCTCCCTCCATACTCTGCCCAAGGAAAGTTTCCATTTGCCTCAAGGCCCTGCAAAGCTGCTACTTTATCTTCCTTCACCCAACCCTTCAAATAAAATTTCCGTAGGCTCCTTATCTGTGCCGCACTTTATCCGTGCTGCTTAGTGGTTAACAGCATGGGTTTTAGAATCAGACATATTTTATCCCTGCCTTGTACTAGTTGTGTGACCTTGGGCAAGTTACTCTCTGAACTCCAGAGTCCTTCTCTATAAAAGAAAACTAGTAACTATTAAATGATTATATCTAGAAGGAGCTCAACAAATGGTCCAGCAGAGGCAGCATTCAATACACGTTCCCTGTTACCCTGATGTTGACCTTCCCTCCATGAGGAAGAGTCACCTGTCCTCCTGCCGGACTGTGAAAGCATGCCTCACACATCTGTGTGTCCCCCCAAAACCCTGGCACACAGTAGGGGCCCAGGAATTGTTGGAATCAAATTCTTTTAAAAAGCCATTCTAAAAGAAATCCATACCCGTCACCCCTCGTGCTTTTATGGTAGAATATCTCCAAGGATAAACTGTGTGATGTTCATTTCTGGCCCACGGGCTTGACCTTGTGGGAGCTAGTGCAAAGGACTGGAGAAGGACTTCAAAGCCAGCTGGTTTGATTATGTATGAATCTTGACTCTGTGCTTACAGCCGTGTGACCCAGGGCAAATTATTTAGCCTCTCTGAGACTCGGATAGTGGAGCTACTTGCCCATTGAAGAGCGGTTCGATGAGTTTATAAAGGGTGCCTGGCTCACGGTCCCGGTCACTGCCGATCGCATTATTGCTACTGCTAGTGTCCCATTACAGCCATGTGTCACTTAACAACGGGCGTATGTTCTGAGAAATGTGTCGTTAGGCGACCGCATCGTGTGAACATCACAGAGCATATATACATCGTGCGAACATCACAGCGCACTCACACGAACCCAGGCGGGACAGCCTACCGCACACCTAGGCTGTACGGTCCACCTGCTGCTCCTGGCTACAAGCCCGTACAGCATGTCACTGTACTTAATGCTGCAGGCACCTGCCACATTAATGGTATTTGTATATCTAAACATCAAACATGGAAAAGGTACAGTAAAAATACGGTATGAAAGACACGAACGGCACAGCTGCACAGGGCGCTCACCCTGAAAGGGGCTGGCGGGCCTGCGAGTCGCTCTGGGGGAGTCGCGAGTGAGGGGGAGCGGGTGTGAAGGCCTCGGACGTCACCGTGGGCCCCCGAAGGCGTATCAACGCTGTCCTCCTCCCCCTCCCCCCTCCCCCGCCTTCTGACAGAGTCAGGACTAGAACATCGATGCTGTCGGTGCTGCCCCATGAACAGGGACTTGGGCGGGACCGATCGGAAATATGGAGGAGAAACTGGGTGGGTGGGGCACAGATCACCTCAATAGTAAGTGTCGGGAGGGAGTAGAGGTGGCCCGAGGACCAGTGGGAATTAGAAATGAAGATGGAGATAAAGAGGAACACGGGGGATTGTCATGGCAACGTGGGTTTGGCCACTGCATGTGGGAGCAGTGGATTAGGAACTTTGTGGGGGGCGGGGCGGGGGGAGAAAGGCTTTTTAACACCGAGAGGGTGTGGAAGCGAGGACTCGATATTCTGACTCTGGAAATTCGTCTCTGGTCCCACCGACCCCATCTGGCACAGAGGACTCTCTCTGGCACATCTGTGTTTTACGCCATTACGACCTGAAAATATTCTCCAAGTTCAGGGACAGGCTGGCTTCGCACTGCCACAGAAAGCCTTCACCACGACGGCAGCGGCACTCGGTACTCGACAAGGTCGCTCCTGGGGACCTGCGTCCCTCTGCAGGGTCTCAGGTCCTCAGCCACGAATCGACAGCACTGTACTCTGAAGACCGCCGGGCCGCACCGGGGAGGGCTGCAGAACCCTCTGAATACGTAGCACTGGGGACAGGCTCCTCTGTGCCGAGACAGGCCAGTGTGACTGACCGGGGTGGCATCCGTGTACTCAGAACTGAGGCGCTGCGAGCGGAGGGGCTCTGTCGCCGCGCTCAGAGATGCTGCTCCTGTCAGGGGGAAATATTCCTCCTGACCCACACATTCTTCCGTTTCTTACGAGAAATGCAGCTCCATTGTAATCTTAGGGGACCACCATCGCAGGTGGTCTGTCACTGACCGAAACGTTATGTGGCGTGTGACTGTCCTGTTCCTACCATATTCAGTCACTACTCTGCCTTGCAGATTACTTAACATCCTTCTTTTCCTTTCTCCCGTCAGCCCTCCCTGGCCCAGCCCTCCTCACCTCTCTCCCGCCTCTCTGACTCATTCGCACAGTGCTCTGTATTTTTCCTGAGTGTGCGATCTACAAGAACCTGTTCTGACACAGCAGGAACCGGACACCTTTTGACCTTGGCTCTTGGGGAAGTGGCCTGAAACTCCCTGGCGGGACGGCAGCAGCAGCTCGGAGCCTTTCTTCCTGGCCCCGCCCCCTCGCCACTGCATGGGACTGGCTCTTGGTGACAAAAGTGATTGTGGGCTGAAACTTGGCCGACGGGGCCCCACTGAATCCTTCCTTTGTGATGGGAATGTGGCATGGCCGGGTTCCCTGTGAGAGGAGCCTGGGATCCCTTTCCCAGTTAGGCAGCTTGGCAGGGAAAGCTCGGGGCACTGGGAGAATGGTCAAGGAGCCGCTTTGTCGTGGGGGCTGGACACCTCTGACTGCTGAGATCTCCTCCCACTGAAGCCGGCTGGGCTGGACGCTGGAACTGTGCCTTCTAGGGCCACAGGGCAGGGCTCAAAGGCCGTGCAAGAGTCTAGATCAGACCCCTGGTTTCCAAACTCTGTCCTGTAAGATCTCTGGGGTTCAGTAGGAGGGAGACGAGGGAAGCCTTGACCGTCAGCATTTTGCGAACCTTTGCTCTGTTCGGCCACCACGGTGCTGCTTTTCTATCGTTCGATTTTATTTAAATCATTGTCTTTATGTTAGAGACGCCAATCCAAGTGTGGACTGGCAGGTCTCAGCCAGGGGGCCACTCCGATGCCCAGGGCTGTGACCACCTTCCCCAGGGCATGGCCCCTCCCCTGTCCCAACGATGGGTATGGGAGCAAAGAAAGCAGCTGCCCAGGTCGGAGGAGCGAGCTCAGGGCTCTCGCCGTCCTGCCGACGTCTACCTGGGAAGATGGGGAAATGGCTGAAACCTCAAACCCCACCAGGGAATAGTGATAGAGTCACCTTCCAAGGTCAGACTGGAAATCGCATCTAATCTGGGCCCCTTGCCCATGTTGCTGGCAAATCATTTGCCTACAGACATAAGATTTCAGCATACAAGTACTCCTGAAAGGTAGTTCTATCTAATCCTCTCCCCCTCGGTGCCAACCATGAAACCAAGAATTTCCTCTAATTGACATGGGACATTGGTTAAACTTTTTAACATGCCAGAGTCATTCATTCACTCATTCATTCATTCTGCAAATAGTTATTAGGCACCTGTTATATTCCCGACACATTGTGCTGGGTACCGGGGAGGCAGAGATGAACAAGTCAGACAAGAACTGCCTTTCAGATAGTTCATGCTCCAATGGGGGAGACAAGGAGCCAACAAGAAAACAAAGCGAGACTGTCATAGATCGTGAGGTAATGTCACCCATCCTTGGGAAGGAATGTCATCAGTGACTTAAGCTGGGGGCCTGAGAGGGACTGGGTGCGGGAGGGGGCGTCTTACATAGAATGGGCAAGGAAAGCCTTGCTGAGGGGATGGCATCTGGGCTGGGGGGCCGAAGTTATAAGGAAGTAGCTAAATGAGAGACGGGTGGAAGAGTATTTCAGGCAGCAGGAACAGCAAGTGCGAAGGCCCCGCGGCGGGACGTGCGCGCCGTGACTGGGAAGCAGACGGAAGCCACTGAGAGTTGGGGAGCCAGGAGGTACGATAGGAGAGAGGCGGGGGCACAATCCAAGGGGATCCGAAGGCCATAGAAGAGGAGTTTGCGTTTTATGCCAAGACCGATGGGAAAACATTTGATGGGCTTTTGGAAATTCCTATTACAAAATATTCCGGCCAGTCAAAAGAGTGTATGTAAGAGATGTGAAGTTTGGGGAATAAAATAATAAGTAAACAGCCATGTACCCTTCACTGTTCTCCCCAACACCATTTCTCTTCCAAGGAAGTGACTATTATCCTGAATTTTAGTTTATAATCTGTGTATTTCTTCCCAATATTACAAAAGTAGACCACTGTATTGTTCGGTTCTGCCTGGTTTTGAACTTCGTATAAATGGAAACTTGCTGCGTGTGTTCTTCTGCAATTTGCTTTTCTATTCAAGGTCACATGTGTTAGAATAGTCCACACTGGTGTGTATAACGGCACTTTCTTCATTTTCACTGCTGCATAGTACTCTACTGGATAACACCGTCATGGCTTTTCCTTTCTCCTGGAAGGTGACACTATTTGATTTTCTAATGGTGAACTGACCCTGCAATCCTGGGATAAGCCCAACTTCATTGTGATGTATTATCTTAAAAAAAAAAAAAAGAAAAAAAAAACATTGTTAGATTCTGTGTGCTGATATTTTTGTTTCTGTGCTGGTGGATCAGATTGCTCTGTCATTTTTCTTCCTTGCCATGTCCTTTTTTGGTTTTAGTATCAACGTTATACATGCCTCATAAAATGACCTGAGGGAGTGTTTTCCCTTATCCCCTGGGGCACTCGTGTAAGATAGATAAAACCGTGGAAGAGTTTGGTAAATGTAGCCACCATATTGTCACCCTTCTGCGACCCCACTTTTTTGGTACAGAATCTTTTTTTTTTCTTCTTTTGATACAAGCTTCCTTGCACGTACCCCTACTCCAACCCATGCCGTACCCCCCAGAAAAACAAACAAAACACATGCCTCCCCCACGGGTACCTCAAATCAGAATGGTCACAGCTTACTTAGAAAACTGTGTTTCTGGTTTTTTACAGGTGAGTCCTTAACTCAAGATTTTAGCATGAAGAGTCATTCTCAAACCTTCCTTGAGCCCCCCAGGTAACAACAGGTAGGTGCCTCTCTGATCTGCTTAACAGTTTCTCTTGAAAACCCAGGCACGGGCTCACTCACTTCTCCCTGAGGGCTGCCTGGATAATGACGGGTCCACCTCCGGGGCCAGAGGTGACTCTGGCCGAGCTGGGACCTCAGGCTGCCCACTAAGGCGGCTCTGCTTTGGGAACATGTTGGAAGTTATGCGGTCCAAAATCCTCTAAGCACAAAATTAGCTTCTTTCCATAGTTTTCAAAGGGAAAGAACGCTGTACTAAATATAACGTGAGTCAACAAGCCAGAAACAAGATAAATAGCCCCCGGCTGCACCTCAGGGAGCTGGGTTTTCACATCCCCCAAGGAACCCATTGAGGTCTGGTCTCCAGAGGGGACGGTGGAACCGACGAACAATTTTAAGCTACTGCTGGACACATAACCCTGCTGTGAACTCCCCCGAAAAACGACGATCTCGATTTCATTTTCTCTTTCTAAAAGCAGTACACGTGCACATCTGTTTCCCAGTTCTTATTCTCCCAGTAAGAAAAAGAAAGGAAAGATCATTCCAATTACATCACACAGGGAAAATAACTGAAAACATCATGCTACATATGATGTGAGTGTTTTGAAATTTAGTATAATACATAAAGTAGTGTTTCTCAACCTTTTTCCCATTATCATCCCCTAAGGAGTCTTTATAGACACTCTTTTCGTAAGGCTCCCCAACTCCCACCCATGAAATTTTAATACTGTGTGTCTGTTTATGGACTGTGGAGGGCCACGAACCACTGTGATATTTTAAATTATTACACCATCCCCAAGAACCAAGTTTTTCCCTTGTGAGTGATGTCACCCCATTGAGAATGCAGGCTTTAAATAATATTTAATAACACAACTTTCCAGAAGAACTTACTGCATGTTGGTCACATACTGTTCCGGGTACTTTATGTGTGTTTACTTATCATATCTCCCCTACGAAGTGAGTGAGTACTGGAGAGCTTTAATCTCCATTCTACCATTGCAGAAACTCAGGCCCAGAGAGCTTAAGTAACTTGTCCAAGATCACACAGCTTGGAAGGTACAGAGTGAGGTTCCGAGCCCAGGCGGTGTGGTTCCACGGTTCACACTTAACCGCCAAGCTATGTTGCCTTGCAAAAATACATTCTGATTGTAAAAAATTCAAAATACAGAAATAGAATAAATGGTACACTCCCCAAGCACCCTCTGTCCCATCGTGTGGGACTTTTACACATATGTTTGTATATATTAAAACATATTGTCTCTTTTTATCATAAGTAGGATCATCTAGTCTTTTTTCCTATATATTCATATATGCATATTTGTGTATGGATTTTTTTTTAATAAGTATCATGCTGGACATACTGGGTTTTTTTTTTTACCTTGTTGTTTGACTTTAAAATGTGTCATTGGCTGCTTTGAGACCATAATTTAATAAGTGCATGGACCGTATTTTATTTAACCAGATCCAGATTATTGCTATTGAAGTAGTTTCTAGTTTCTCACCATCATTAAGCTGTGATGAATATCCGTGCCTTGTACATCATTCTTAGAAGTTGGAACTACAGAGCCGAAGGATACAAACATTTTTGAAACTTTTGATCCAAAATTCCGAAATTTGCCATCCAGAAATATTGTATGACATTGCCCACCCCCACACTGACCCGCAGTGGGTATTTTCACCTGTTTTGAGTCATTGACAAATTAACAGACCAAAAATATATGGATCCTGACATTTTCATCTCTGCCCGCAACTCTCATCTGGGACCTGTTTTACTCACTGACAGGGTAAAGCGAAACTCGAATTGAAAATTAATGGGGTGGGGGGTGTTAAAGAGGCCCAAATCACTGGTTAAATAAACACACCATCACCCTCTCAAGTATGAGGCCTACCTGTTGGGCCCTTAGGTGCTCAGTACGCAGCTTTTTCATCTCCTGCTTCCACCACAAGCCTCTGGCCACACCTCTCCACCCCTGAGCCCTGAGCCTCTGGCTCGTCTCGGGTCTATTTGGCAGAACCGCGGCATTTCTAGGGCTGCCGAGCCCCTCGTCCCTCCACTCACTGGCCATGAATGATAACGTGAGAAACAAATGCCCTCAAGTTTACGGTGACTGTTCCCTCTGGTCCCACTGCAGCCGTCTGCAGCAGGATCCCTGTGCTCTGCGTGCCACACGCATGCACGCTCATGCATGCCCATGTGCACATGTGTGCACACAGTGCATACACATGCACACACACGATGCAGAGTATGCAGGTGTAGGCCCTATTATGCCAGTGGGGCTTCTCTCTCTCAGAGACCTTCTGTACACCCTCCAGCCCAAGGTAGGCTGCTTAATTGCACAGTTCCTGTACTTTCTTCCCACATTATTGTTATTCTTTGTAGACTGGTTTTCTGCTGTCCTGGAAGCCCCACTAACCCTCAACTTTCTCACCAGTATGTCTCTAAGTGCCTGTGACACTGCTTAGCAGATGCACAAGAATTAGGTTGAAGGATGAAAAAGGAACTGACTTCAAGCTGATAAAGGATGTCATCCCACATATTTTTAGACTATTTTTCATTGGATTTCCAGCAGCTGCTGTTAGCCATCCTTTTGAAAAGATGGGAAAGAATGCAGAAGTAAAACAAGGACCTGGCCCATTTAAACGTCTGTAAA
This sequence comes from Rousettus aegyptiacus, assembly GCF_014176215.1. NCBI lineage: Eukaryota > Metazoa > Chordata > Mammalia > Chiroptera > Pteropodidae > Rousettus > Rousettus aegyptiacus. Next base: position 8,756,889 of record NW_023416284.1, read on the forward strand.
CTTTTGCTGTTCTGCAAAGGCCACTGTTGTGGGAATAACGTATTGAGGAGTGGTCAGCAAGGAGCCTTGCTTGCTTGTCCTCTTGGCCCCTGGAAGTGTTCTAGGCTAAACCTTTCAGGTGACTTGCTCATCTCGGTCACTCTACCAGCAGCCGACAGATGGTTACAGAACCCCAGGATGGCTGGCCGCTCCCGTTAGCACAAGGTCTCTGAGCTGCTTCACAGAAGGGAGTTTCTCACCCAGTAGGCACAGCAGCAAAGATAAGGACTTCGGCTTCGTGTGGCCTCTATTCATTTCATTCGATTGATGCAGCAGACATGTTTGAATCCCTGCCACGTTCCAGGCACAGAGACGAGGAAGATGTGGTTGCGGGAAGAGAGAGGCACTTGCCACAGTAGTTGCTGGGGGCTCATGGGAGCACAGAGAAAGAGCAGCTAGATCTGGGGTGACCGGAGAGGTGCGGAAATGCTGGAGGGGGAGTGCGAAAAAGGGTGAGGTGAGATGTGTGAGGGGCAGGACCAGGTCCGCTCAGCCCTGACCCTCATTCCAAAGAGACTGGATTTTCGACTGCAGGGAACGGGGAGCCGTCGAGGGTGGCGAAGACCGCAGCAGGCTGCCCGGATGGCGTCACTTTGCTGACTCCTGCCCCCCACGCAGGCGATTCTGTTAGTTATCGATCACGGCTCATGCGCGCTCCTCGCCCTGCCCAGTGAGAGCTGAGGTTTGAATGCGCTTCATTAAATTCTGCAGAGCGTTTCAACAACCTGGAGCCCTGACCTTTGTGGCTTGCTGCAGAGAAAGGTCTGGCTTTTCCCTTTCGGGCGGGGGTAGGCTGGTCAGCCTCCCCTCTGCAGACTCAGAGAAGGAGCGGGAGTGTGTAAGACATCTGGAATGCATCAAAGGCAAGCCAAGCCCGAGGACTGCTTCTAACTCCCCCAAGCGCACAACTGCCGTGTTCACAAAAGCGTCTTCAGTCGGAGCTGACTTTCCTCCCTCCTCTTTCTGCTTCCCTTTCAGACCCCTCGGCTGCAGCTGTCCACCCAGAACGCCTCTCATTTGAAGGAAGCCATCCCTGAGAGTTTGGCTGCTGTATTTTTTTTGGTGTCGCGCTCGGGATCCCGTTCAGTGTGCTCAAGCAGTTTTTGTTGTCGTGGCTACTGAGGCTTTCTATTTATTTATTTTCTTTCTTTGAGCCGGGCCTGGCCCTGCTGCCGTGGGCAAGATGGCCCAGTCTAAGACCAACGGCTCACACTATGCACTGACCGCCATCGGCCTGGGGATGCTGGTCCTCGGCATCATCATGGCCATGTGGAACCTGGTACCCGGGTTCAGTGCCGCCGAGAAGCCGACGGCTCAGGGGAACAAGACGGAGATAGGCAGCGGCATTCTGAAGAGCAAGACCTTCTCCGTAGCCTACGTGCTGGTCGGGGCCGGGGTGATGCTGCTGCTGCTCTCCATCTGCCTCAACATCCGCGACAAGAGGAAGCAGCGGCAAGGCGAGGAGATGGCGCACATCCAGCACCCGCCGGGGGCGGAGCCGCATGCCCAGGAGGAAGACAGGTGAGGACTGGCCGACTCGCCCCAGACCGGGGCCTGGACACACACGCGCACACTCGCAGGGTCCAGTGAGGACAATACTGTAGTCTGGGAGGCTTTCCTTCCCACCCTCTCCTATTAAGCCTCTGTAAATCAGTTTATCATTTTATAAATAACTTTATACTTCTGTCCCAGAGTTTCCCAGATCATATGGTATGAATGGGTTAAGGCTATACAGATTTTGACACCCCCCCAGGGAAGCAGCCAGACCGGCTGCTTGTCCTAGCATGCTGTGCGTATCTGCTTTGAGTCGAAAAGGTTGGAAAACAGTGTTCTATTTACCACAAATTTAAAAGATAAATGATATATCGGGAAACATATGGTAAAGTTTGACATCCCTGTTATAAAAAGAGCCCTCGCAAACTAATATGAAAGATGAACGCTCCAGTAGGGAAATGGACAGAGGAGACAAGCGAGCATTTCCTAGACATCCAGACAATTGATGTTCAGCCTCATTAGTCACGAAACGCAAACACAAAGAAGTCGTCATTATTCTTTGCCTCTCGTGTTGGCCAAGACAGCCAGCCTGGTGTCGGAGGCGGTGAGGAAGTGGGTTTCTGATGGAATGCTCATTGGCACAACCTTTCTTAAGGGGAGCTTCACGGTAGGAAGCAGTATCAAAGATGTGTGGACCTATCGATTCTGGTCCTAAGAGCATATCCTTGGGCGATACTAGCACAGGTGCAAAGGGGTTTGTACCCACGTGCTTGTCAGAGCATTGCTTAGAATAGCAACACCTGGGAAACAACCCACACACCCATCAGTCGAGCTACAGTGTGACAGGCCGTTCAGTGGCCTTTCGCAGCGTCATTTTTGATCTCCGTTTGCTGATGTGGAACCCTATCCTCCACTTTGTGAAAAGGGGGTGATAGCACAGCATCTTTGGTTAAGGTCCTGATCGCACCCAATGTTGTGGCTGTGGAATTAGGGAAGGATCTGGAAAGGGGTTCAGCAGAATGTTAACAGTGGTTATCCCTGGGTGGAAGGATTTGGGGATGTTTTTGTTTTCTTTGTTAGATTTTCCTGTGTTGTTTGAATTTTGTATAAGTATGTCTCACCTTTTTAGTGGGAAGGGAGTTGTTTCTGTTTAGGAAAAATTAAACCAATTGTCTGATTATAAAAGATAATCATGCACATTCTAGAAAACTTGATGGACAAAAGAACAAAGAAGGGGAAAAAAATCAGTCACCCATATCACCTGCCCTAGCCATGAACACACACAAATTCATTCCTAAAGGAGATGAGAAGAAATCCTAGACGAGCAGTGAGGTTTCTGATGCTGGCCATTATCGCCCCACAGGTTCAAGTGTAGGGACCTGGAAAATGGCTATTGACATTACTCCCTATAAAAGTATTTTAAAAAACACCCTGACTTTTGGGTTTTCTCTTTCAACAGTTCAATGAGAGTAAGGCTGAGCACCTGACCTGTCCTTTGAGTCTTAATAGTAAACCTGGAAGATAATATCACAGAATAATTTGAAATATATACAAATTTTGTATTCAGATTTTCCTTCTACCTGGGGACAACCATTTCGCTTCAAATTAGCAGCAACTTCATGCATATTTATGCTGCCTTTGGCCAAAGGACCAGCTGGGCATCACAAGAGCCCACTTTGCCTGTTGTTTGTTAAATGTAATGATTAAAGGCAGGCAGAGGGGGGTTAACACACAGATAATACGGTGTACTAATGGAGAATGTGACATTCATTTCCTGCCCTCCTGCTTCCTAAAGGTATGACTAAGTCAGATACCTTCGATGTATCAGTTTTCCCATCCATAAAATGGGTATCATAATAGTACCTAACTCATAGTTTTATTAGGAAGATGGAATTGGTTCATATGTGCTAAACCCGGGGTCCCCAACCCCCAGACTGCAGACAGGGACCGTTCTGTGGCCGGTTAGGAACCGGGCCGCACAGCAGGAGGTGAGCCATAGGAGAGCGAGCGAAGCTTCATCTGTATCTGCAGCCACTCCCAGTGCTAGCATCACCGCCTCAGCTCCACCTCAGATCATCAGGTGTTAGATTCTCATAGGAGCACCGGTCCTTGGTGCCACGAAGGTGGGGACTGCTGTAAAGGACTCAGAACAGTGCCCGGCTCATAGCAAACAGCTGAAGTGTTAGCTTTTATTACTTCTTGGACCCATTTCTTGTTTATGAGCCTGGTGTATGTGGACCCAGTGCCAACATGGGATTTAGAGCTCATCTTTTTGTGGTTTTAAGTGACCTGAGTGTTTGCTAACCCTCCGTGTCTGCTTGTTGTCTTGCAGCCAAGAAGAGGAGGAGGAAGCCTCCTCGAGGTACTATGTCCCCAGTTACGAGGAAGTGATGAACACAAACTTCTCAGAAACCAGGGAACCAAACCAGAGCCCGAGAATGAGCATCTCTCTCCCTTCCTATGAATCCTTGACGGGGCTTGATGAGATGACCCCCACAACAGCCGGGGCCGACGTGGAAGGCAGCTCGGGGAATCCACCCAGTAGGCAGAACTCCAAGTTGGCCAAACACCTAAAACCACTGAAAGTTCGAAGGATTAAATCTGAAAAACTTCACCTCAAAGACTTTAGGATCAACCTCTCGGACAAAAATGTCCCCCCTCCCTCCATCGAGCCTTTGACTCCCCCGCCACAGTACGACGAAGTCCAGGAGAAGGCCCCCAACACCCGGCCACCTGACTGATGGTCCTTCTCTAGCATGTTCCCTCTTGTCACTCACCCTCTGCACCAACAGACCCCAGCGATGCCACTCCAGCCACAGCTGAGAAGCGAGGGGCCAGATGTGTACTTAGCAACTCGGGTGGGGGCGGGGGAGTCCTGTGATTTGGGGGCGACTCACATTCACAGAACTTCATGTAGCAGGTGCATCGGAAAGAGATGCTGCCTCAGATCCCATGATGCTGTGGACCCCATTTGGGGATGGCGTAGGCATCTTCCCCACCATCTTTCCTCAGCTGAATCGCTGGCGACAACACACCTCTTTCTAACTAGGAAGGGGTGCCTAGCAACTGGTTTAGATTGTGGTTTTGTTTTGCTTCCACTTGGACTGTTCAAATTCAAAAAGAAAACAAGTTATCCCTTTGCTTTCTTCACTAGAGTCCTGAACCGTGGGTTGGAAATACAACTCAGCTTTGTAGAAGGGACACGGAGCCATTTTTGTGAATTAAGCAAAACAAAAGGCTAGAGGATGAGGCCCACATGGGGTTCTCAGAGCCCCTGATGCCATTGGTTCTTTGAGGGCCCAAGGCCTGATGACACATAAGATCGTAGTCTCAACTGGTACGCTCAACTAGGCTTTCCTGTGTAACAGCAGGAAGGGAGAGCTGTATGGCAGCGGTCCCTAACCTTTTTGGCCCCAGAGACCGGTGCTCCTATGAGAATCTGATGCCCGATGATCTGAGGTGGAGCTGAGGCGGTGATGCTGGCACTGGGGAGCGGCTGCAGGTACAGATGAAGCTTTGCGCACTCGCCCGCCGCTCACCTCCTGCTGTGCGGCCCTCCTGCTGTGCAGCCCGGTTCCTAATAGGCCATGGACCATTACTTGTCTGTGGCCGGGGGTTTGGGGACCCCTGCTGTATGAGATGTTCTGTTCCTTCTAGACTGCCGTGCAACTGAGCTTTTATAATAAAATATTTTATATGTAGTACATTGGGTGCTGAATTACTTTAGCAGCTCTTCCAATACTGACTTGTTTATGGACAAATATCAATAATAACAACAGCCCATATGTACCAAACAATATATGCCAGGGGCTGTGCTAAGCACGTCACGCGTTATCCCATTTCACCTGTACCCATTTTGCAGGCTAGCTCATGGGGGCTCAGGTAATTAAAGTCCCCCATGTCACACCACTAATAAGTGGCAGAGCTGGGATTTGAAGCCAGGCCGTCTGGCTCCAGGGCCCGATTCCTTAAACACTGTGCCGTGCAACTCAGCAAAAAGAGCTTTTTCAGATGTTGAATGAAGGAAGATTCGTGTTTCCCAAGAGCTGAGTCTATCCCCATCAACCCGCACGCCCAGGAGAAAGTTCTGTTGCTTAGACAGTTCAACTAATGCCCAGGAGAAAGTTCTGTTGCTTAGACAGTTCAACTAACGCCCAGGAGACCTCAGACTGCGGAGAGGAATGGCGATGTCTGGGGTCAGGCTCTTGACCATGGAGTGGAAGTCTGGGAAGACAGACCTGGGTCCGAAGGTGCCTCCCTGGTGTCGGTGGCACGGAGCGGGCCTGTTGGGAATCTGCGTGGCTAGGAGCTTGGTTAGAAAAGTAAATTCTCAGGCCCTGGATGTTTCCTAGAGGCTCCTGTGGAAGGGAAGTGGCAGCAGTTAGGAAGTAAATCAGCCTCTTGTCTCAGGACTGGCCGCAGTACCTAAAGTTCCAACCTTTCACTTTCCTTATGCAAATTCATCCATTAAAAAGGGAGCTGCAGGGATCCGCTTGTTGGCATGGGACTCCTGGAGGGTGGTCTGCTCCCAGCCCACGACGGAGCCAGCCTGTGGCTCTCCTTTTATCTCTGGGCTGGACCTGTTCTTCGATTACTCTATACCTCCTCCTGATGGGAGAAAAAAGAGACTAGCAAGGTCCCCAACAAGCTGAGGAACAGCTTTTTTAAAAGGCTCTCAATCTGGCCTGGCAGATAGATATCTTTTGGGGTGCCTGCCCAGCCTAGCTCTTCCTTAGGAGAAAAAGAGGTTCGAGGCTTATAGTAGGCTGAATGGTAGCCCCCAAAGATATCAGGCCCTGATCCCAGAAGCCTGAGAATGTTACCTTATAAGGTAAAGTTTTTGCAGATGTGATTCAATTAAGGGTTTTGAGATTATCCTAGGTTGTCCAGGTGGGCACTGCATGTCATCCGCAAGTGTACTTACAAGTGAGACGGGGGAAGACGACTTACATGGAAAAGGAGGAGGCAAAGTGACCACGGACACAGAGATTGTGGTGATGCAGCTACCGGCCAAGGAACGCCAGCAGCCACCAGAGCTGGAAGAAGCAAGGATGGAGTCTTCCCTGGAGCATCTCAAGGAACTCGGCCCTGCTGAAACCCTCGATTTCAGCCCAGCTGATGCTGATTTTGGCCCCCAGAGCCGTGAGGGAATGAGTTTCTGTTGTTTTAGGCCACCCACCAAGTTGGTGGGAATTTTTACAGTGGCCTTAGGAACCAACACAGGGCACAGTCTTCAACTCGTTAGAGACCAGGCCCCTTCCACCTGAACACTTCCGACTCTTCCTGCAGGCCGGAGTACTGCGGCAATAGCATTGAGGGCCCTATTTGTTTTATGTGTATGGAAAGGAGCGAATAGAAAATTATTCTAATTTTTCTCTTTTACTAAGAGAATATATCATGAATATTTAGCATGTCCAATATAGAGCGTGAGTTCACCCCTGTCTAAAATGAAGGCGGAGAAAATGTTAGCTGGGAGCGTTAGCTATAAGCTAGAGCCCTGAATTGTGCCTAGAGAGGCAAGGAGATTATCTGCTATATTAACTTAAAACCACGTGTCAAAGCAGGAGGCCACCTTCACCTCAAAATTTTCCAAGGCACACTCTTCCCGTTTGCTCTTTGGGTCAGACCTAGCAGGGCTCTCACTGTTGATTATGAAAAAAGAAAGAAAAGCATAAAAACCAGAAGAAAGACCCTAGCCCTTTCCTCTCCATCGTATTTTTGTTCTTCAGGTAAATATTAAAGGACAGATGAAGGAGAAAATTCAAGAAGTCACCCACCTGTTCTTGAGCCTTCAGTGACCCCAGGACTCCCACCCAGCACTCCCATCTCGCCCAAAAAGAGGAATCTCAGCAGCCATCTTGGTGTCATGTGACTCCGTCCTCTCAGGTCACAGCTGATTGGGCCAGAGGTGTGTGCCCATCTGACCCAGGAGAACCAATCAGAAGCTGAGCTGGGCCAGGACCTTCACTTCCAGGAATTGGTCTTGGAATGAATGGAGAGGCCATTGAGTGATGTGGTCTCAGAGATTATGGGGTCTTTGGGGGCCCTCCTGATGGGGTACAGGTGAGTGAAACAGAGGACACTGCTCTGCAGAGAGAGAATGAAGCTAACTGCCTAAAGAGGTAGACATGAACAATGAGATCTCAGAGTTGGCCATCTCGTGATGACTTTCTGGTCTTTGGACTTTGTCCCTTGGGAAGCCCAGCTGTACTTCTGTCCTTGGGTTCCATAAGAGATGCCGTGTCCTCCCAACAAATTCCCCTTTTTAGCTCTGACCCTAAATTTAGCTCAAGTTTCTGAAGGTGGCCGCTGCCTCTGTATCGTCGGCTGTGCTGGGCTCTACCTACTCTCGATTTCGATTTTCACTTTTCTCAGACTGGTTACAGTTCTGATGAAGGGATGCTGCAAGCAGACACGAGGCAGAAGATTGTGTGGGCACACAGCTGTGACTGCAATGTGGAGCCCTGCCTGGTGTGTGTGTGCAGCTGCTCTAGCCAGGTCCATCCACAAATATGTATTGAGTTCCTGTTGTATGCCAGGCATTGGTCTAGCCTCTGGGAGACAGCAGTGAAGCTAAAGCCCCGCCCTCCAGGGGAGGGGTCCATGCTTGGGTTCTTTCCCAAAGTGGGTCCGATGGCCTTAGGGCAATAATAACCATGATCATTTTGGACTGGCTATTGAACCGGGTACAATAAACTTGAAAGCCACAGAGAGGCCGTGTGCAGAGAGAAAGCTGGTCTGCAAGTAGAGACGAATGAAGCAGAGGGGCCGTAGAGGAAATAGCTTTACACGGAAAGAGATGGAAAGATCAACTGCTTTGCATCTCCCGGCCTGGGTCCTCCTTATCCTGGCCAGACCCCCTACAGGATGCGCCAGGCTGCTTTCAATTGATCGCCATCTTTGCCAAACAAGTTGGAGTGGGTTTCTATCACTTGATGCCAAATGTCCTGAGATGACTTGGTTCTGGGTAGACAAACGTGAGATAGCAGGGCCAAAATAAATCTGCAAAGGTACGGCAAACTGAAAATGGGACTCAGCCGTGTCCCTGGAAATGGATGGATCAATTGACCCACAGGCTGCAAAGGTCAGTACACAAAGAGCCCTTCTGAGGACTAATGGGCTCATTTGTTACCTTTAAGTTCCCGACATGGACCATTTAGCTCCCAGGACAAGCCGTGCTGAGTATTTAAGTGCAGTTATGAAAGGACAGTGCCTATTCTATCTGTAAGCACAGAAGGCAAGACATGGGCTCTCTAGCAGGGAGGACGGTGTTTTAATCCCAGCGCAGCTGCTTTCTAAAAGTGTGATACTGAGCAGATAATTTGACACCTCCGAGCTGCGATTTCCTCACCAGAAAAATAGAGGTTACTGATTTTGAGGTGGATACCTGAGAAAAACACCGATAAAGCTGTGCCTGGCACAGAGAAAGCCAGGGCTACCTGGTGGCTGTGACTAGACCACGATCCCCTGATGGACGACAACCTGAGGACTCGGGCACTTCTCTGAGCCTGGGCCTCGCACTCTTTTCTGAAAAATATGCTCTGGGAAAATTCACCAGGTGCCATGAGTAGTTCGGGAAGAATCTTTGCAGAAAGCAAACGAAAATGGCAAATGGCAACAGGGACACATAATTCAGGCCCGCCAAGCAGCCCTGCGGTCAGCCTGGAGCAGTGCATGCGATGGCAATGGTGGACCGTCTGCTCTGTTTGATTTTTCAGTCTAATGCTGCGTTGTCAGTGTATCTGAGTGACTGGGATTAAGAAAGAAGTGAACTTAGGAACCATAACTATCAGGGGGATTTTAGAGACCCTCTTTCCTGGTGAATCCCCTGCATTTAAAATTGGTGGAAGTCAAAAAAGGTCCCTGATTAAATCTATTTGGGAATCTCCAAGTTAAGCAAAGTCTATTCATGTAACAGATTTTTATTGAGCACCTACTGTACACTCCATGTTAGGGAGGAGCCTCAAACAAATGGACCAAGTTCCTGCTGACACAGAGGCAGAGAAAAGGGTATGGGACTATATACATCTCATAGGAGAAATTGTGGACAGAAGAGCATAAAAATTTTACTGATTTTAAAAGGTAATGCTAAGTTTATTGAAAATACCCATTCAATCAAAAAAATGGCAAAGAGGGATTGGGACCAAAAAATCTAACTGCTATTTGGGATAAAACTTTATTTTGATGTTCATCTCCCAAGTTAAAAAAAAAAAGAAAAGGCTTAAGCCCTCAAATTTTTCCATTGACCTGAAAGCAGTAAAAATTGTCCATTAATCTTCCCTTAGGCCAATAATAGAAAGGTCTCAAGAGGCAAATAAGAGCCAGAAATAAGACCGATGGGGAAATGGTAGGAGAACATGAAATGGCTAAGTTCTACGGATATGTTAAAAACAGACTATCCTCTCATCCTGCTTCATGTGTAGTTGAATTCTCAGATGTATACATTTTTACAATTCTTTCATTGAATAAACATTGAATTAAAAGGAATGTGATTTTATCTCTGGCCTCTAATAACTAGATGCTAATAGCCCCTTCCAAGTGTGACAATCAAAATGGCCTCCAGACATTGTCAAAAGTCCCCTGGGCATGATCACTTCCTAAGATATATAAATGTCTAATCATTATGTTGTATACCTGAAACTAATATAATATTGGATGTTGACTATAATTTTAAAATAAATGTTAAAAAAAATTTCTAGGGGGCTGAATGTTCCTGACTGAGTACCTCAGGTTTTTAAGTCGTCTGGAGAAAAACACAGGATGGAAAAGTAGAAAAAAATAGTATCGCCTCATGGCAATTTCCATGTTTGTAAAATGAAGATGTCGATAACTGCATTGGATCACAAGACTGGGAGAATCGAATGAGTAAACTATCTGTGAAAATGCTAAAAAAAGAAAGTAGAGTTTTGAGTAGGAATGATTTCAGAGCTCATTGTGTGCAGCTTCTTTGTCCAGAGAAAGAAAGACGAGACAGAGAGCTGTCTGCTTAAAGATCACACCAATGCAATGTAAACACAGACAGTTATAGTTAAATACTGTGTGTTTTCCACCTGAACAAAGGACATGTGAGCCAATCTAAATGGACCCCAGAGATGGCGTCATGTGAGCATCAAATCAAAGAATGACTTCAGTGGATTGAAACATATCTACATATTGATAAATCAAAAACTCTTCATATTTTGTAAAACTCATTGGTCACTTTGGCAGTTGCTTCTTAATCTGAACACTGACACATAAAAGGAAAAAAACGATCATTTATTCTGCCTTTTCTGAACAAACTGTATTCTAGAATAAACGAATAGTTAATGAAGGGAAAATTCTTCTTTACAGAGGTAGTCTAATAATTACCAAAGGAATAACACAGAAAAGTCACAATTCTACAACCCCGCAAAAAATAATAAATCTGGAGAATGATCCTCAAAGGATGCTAAAACTATTAGGTAAAAAGTTGATGAGCCCGAGTGTCCACTGACAGATGAATGAATAAACAAAATACTGTATATACATACAGTGGAATATTATTCAGCCTTAAAAAAGAAGGAGATTCTGACATATGCTACAACATAAATAAAACTTGAAGTGAAATAAGCCAGTCACAGAAAGACAAATACCGTGTGAGTCCACTTACATGAGGTCCTTAGAGCAGTCAAATTCATAGAGTCAGAAAGTAGAAGGGTGGTTGCCAGGACCTGGGGAAGGAGAAATGGGAAGTCATTAAATGGATGGAGAGTTTCAGTTTTGCAAGATGAAAAAGTTCTGGAGATTGGTTACATAACGATGTAAATGCACTTAACACTACCGAACTGTACACTTAAAAATGATTACGATGGTGAATTTTATGTTATGTGTATTTTGCCACAAATAAAAACTAAGTATGGGGCGTAGTGGGGAGAAGCTGATGAGGGCCTTGATGTGGAGGACTCAGTCTATTAGCACTGCTCCTACGGGTCAATCTTGGTATCATTAAAAATGGGGCGACCAGACGCTGTGGTCACAGTGTGATGCAGAGGGGATCACACAGCACTGCCTACGAAGTAGTTTTGACAACAAAAAGGCTTTGAATCTAATCGAGCCTCTACATCTAAATATTAGTTTACAGGAAACGTGGGGAAGAGAGGAACAAGTTAACTGAAACCATGAGGAAGAAATCCAGACAAATCCAGCATGTGAATATTCGGCAGGACAAAGGACCCTGTTTCTCCAGCAAAAATGTTTAGTATGTGGCTCCTTTTTCATCCACAAGGGGGAGAAAAAAAAACTTCTTTTCAATTAGGAAGTATGTGTGGGTAAAATGATACAATTTGCTTTAAATTAATCCAGGGGGAAAAAAAAAACAAAAGGAAGAAAAAAGGAAATACAAGAAAATTGGAAACATGTTGAAGCTGGACGATAGGTACATGGGGTTAATTGCACTCTTTTCCCTATTTTTGTGTATGTTTAAAAAAAAAATCCCCTCATAGTCTATGACCATACCACCCTGAATGTGCCTGATCTCGTTTGATCTCGGAAGCTAAGCAGGGTCGGGCCTAGTTACTATTTGGATGGGCGACTACCTAGGAAGACCAGGTGCTATAGGTGTTTTTTTTTTTTTTTAAATCTCATAATAAAAAATAATTTTTAATGTACACAATCCCAAAGGAACACATATACATACACAACAGAGGCAGAGTGAGCCACGGCCAGACTACAAGCAAATGAGGAAGCCGGGACTTCCCGAGGATAAATGCGTCTACCAATTTGGGGAGTTAACAGGTACAGGAAAGGGGAGGTTAAGCCTTGGCCCTTTGTAAGGTGAACTAGCCCCGTCTCAAATGCCCATACTAAGCCAGCACCCCCGAAGGCGGTATACATCCTAGCAAACGGAGGGCTATTAAAATTTTTTTTCTGGACTACTGGAAAAGGAAGCCTATGAGGCAACGTATCTACTTTCAATGTAGCTCTGGATGGGACAATTAATAATGGTCACAATAATAATAATGGTAATTGGCACCCCGAGGATTTGTAACCACATGGGTCTGGGATTCGCATTTACTCTCCACACATTCAGTGGGAAAACTCCAAGCTGAGAAAGTAAATGCAAGTGGTCATAAGTTATTAGCGTGCCTGGCATCCAGCTGGAAAAAAAAAAAAAAAAAAAAAAAAAACAGAGGAAAGCAGTCAGGAGTCAGACCCCTCAGGATTCCCACAGATTAATTTCTATCAAAAATGATATCACAACCAAAATACCAAACATCCAAGAAGCAAGTCAGTATGAGCCAGAGTAAGCAGAATCAACAAACAATATATTGAGACCCACCCCTAAAGACTTCAGACTTTGAAATTCAGACAGTGATTCTAAAATCACTATGTATTAAATAGTTTTCAAAAGAAGGATTTTAAAATGAGCAAGGAATGAAATGATCAAACATGGCCAGGCATTTGCCGTCAGGAGTTTGTGGGAGCACAGGAAATGCTATTTGACCCCTGTACTTTGGGCACATCCATCTGGTAGAAGGAACTGATTTATTTACAGAATTAAATTATGCTGGGGGTGAAAACTCAAGTGCGTCCAGAAGCCAGGGAGGAGACGTGCAGTGGGCAGGGAGAGTGTAAGCTATATCCCAAGAGGACAGCCTTTCTTCAGCCCTAGCAGGTTGTTGCTCTAGATGCAAGAATAGAGCCAAGAGTTGCCAGGAAAAAGACTCTCTTCCCTGTGGTATTCAAAACTGAGATGTAAGGGCAGGAGCGATGGCAGCCTTTTTGTGACAATTATACGGAGATTCTGTCTGGTTGGATCCACATGGTTAAAAGTAACGCTGTGAGCCGGAGAGAGGCCAAGGCCTGATGACATCACTTGGGCCTACACCCAGCTGTCCCCTCTAGACTCCAGTGAATTTGCTTTCATGCTGAAGCCAGTTTGAATGAGTTTCTCTGTCATTCCACAGAAAGAGGGCTGTCCCTTCAGCAACTAATTAAAAGTCTTTACACAGTGTGAAAGCCAAACAAACAAATCTGAAGACTGACCGTGGCCATTGAGTTTGCATTTTCAGTGTCTAGCCTCCCCTATCTGTATCACCATCTTAGCTTCTCCTAACACTCGTCTTCTAGCCTTTATTTCCACTGTGCCTTCCTTCTACCCTAGTCTTCTCTCCCTGCTCTGCCTCCTGAAATCCTACCCATTCTTCATGACTCAGGTCAAATGCTTCCTTTTGCTTAGAGTCTTTTCTGACCACTCCCCCTCCAAGCCCCACCTCAAGCAGAAGAATGTCCCTCCCTCTCCATCCCCAGGTTCCTCTAACCTCCCCACCCCTCACTCTGCCCCTGTTGGGTGCTCATCCCTTCTGCTGAAGATCCTAATTACCCAGCAACATTCCTGTCTCCCTGGCTTCTTGACAGCGATCCAAATTCAGCCTCAGATTAAAAGGGATGATCTTTGCGACTGAAGTTTCAAAAAATAATCAGTTCTTTAAAAAGGTCAGAAAACATGGTGAAAGATGAGGATTGCGGTGAGGGATTGGAAAGAAAAGAACAGTTGTTCTGGAGAAAAGAGAGGGTCTATGTTGAGTACAGTGAGGAAGGAGGAAAAACTGGACATAATTACACCAAATGAAATGATTCAGAGGAAACCTGAGAAGAAATGTCTAGGGAGGCAAGAAGTTGATCTGCTTGGAAAGGAAGATAAAAAGCATGTGACGGGAATGACCAGAAAAAAAAAAAAAAAAAACTTAAAACAGGAGCACTGTTCAAATGAGAAAAGACTGCGGACTGCGAAACCTCTGGAAAACAGAGAAGGCGGCAAAAGATGAGGTCATCTCAAAACAGATAAAATGGGAGGCTTTCTGTCGGTAAAAAGAGATTTTTCTCAAAAGGCGGGGTTCACGTTGGCTTGCCACCGTTGGAAACTCAGGGCCTCCAAGGAATTCTGGGAATCGCCATTTGATAAACAGACACAGGGGAGGTCCTGTGGGGAATGAGCCATCATGGGTCAAAGGTCAAAACAAGCCAAGTGTCAGCTTCTGAGGTGTCCTAGGCAAGCACCGTCCCTCTTCTCACTTCTAAACTCTGTCAACCCTGGGGGCCTTGCACACAGTTCCCGTGCCTCCTTCTCCAGGACCATCTGTTCCTTTATGTGACAAAATAAGCCAGACGATCGCAGTGGCTCTTAACCTTTGTCAGGGTGAAATTCGGTTAAGGCTCCGGGTCCTCTTCCCAGGAAAATGCACATGGGCTCAGATGCATTAAAGTTTCCTCTTGATTTCAGCAGTTCACAACCTCCCTGAGGCCCATCTCTTTGAACAACAGTTCCTAAATTCACTCATTTTATAAAAAATATATATATATTCTATGTTGAATATCAACTACATGCCAGGTACTGCTCTAACACCAGGGCTGCAGGACAAGGACCCCCTGCCTCATGGAGTGTACCTTCCAGTTTACATTCTAGCCCTCAAATGATCAGGAAGTCTGAAGATGTGGTCGGGAGTTTGGTGATTCTGACATGGGATCAGGTTTAGGACCTATAATTCCAAATCCAAAACTCCCTCTGTAAAGAGAGAGTGGAGGTGAATGTGCAAAAGTATGTGTTCTGACTGAGCGGGCATACACCTCTTATATCGCTGCATTTGGCAAATCTCTTATAGCTGGACACGTGTGTACTCTATGACTCGGAGACTCTACTCCTAGGTATATATCCCCAAGAGTTATGTGTGCATGTGCATGTGCACTAAAAGACACATACAATGGCCCCCCAATTATACCTGGTGTTCATGGTCTGTGTAAGCTCCTCCCCTAGCGTGTGGGCTGGGCATGTACCTTACTTCTAACCAATAGAATGCCGCAAAGGTGAAGGGATGTCATTTCTGTGATCACGTTACATAAAATTGTAACTTCCATCTTGCTAGGTGAGTCTGAGAGTCAGAGGGGCCTCTGGCTAACAGCCAGTGAGGAGTCAAGGCCCTCAGTCTACAACCCTCGAGGAACCGAATCTTTCCAACAACCGCATAAACTCAAAAGGGTCCCCTTTCCCAGTTGAGCCTCAGGTGATGTGGAGGCTGAAAAATTGACTCTTACTGGAAATTACTGTTTGGCTATTGCTATAGGCACGTAGGCCTTTGATTATAGGAACATAACATTCTAAACAAGCTTTCTGCTTCTGTAACCCCGCTTATGCACCTGACCTGTGAGTTGACAGGTAGTGAATAAAAGAAAAATAGCCCTTTGTGTTTAGACAGATGAAGAATGGGATTTGGGGCTTAAAAACCCTGTACCTCTACATTTTGGGGCTGCTTAATTTGGGGTCTGCATACCCCTGGCAGATCCAGCTGGCTGAATAAAGAGTGTTTCCTATAACTCATTGAGTTCCGGTGGTCCGTGTGTCTTTCGGGGGCTGACGGCTACAACAATGAAACCTCAGCCCAGGCCAACACCTTCACTGCAGCCTGTGTGACCAGGTGACCAGTGCCAGGATTCCTGACCCACGGAAACCGGGAGATGACGACTATATGTTGTTTTGAGCCACTACTTTTACTACAATGTGTTATGCAGGAATAGATAATTAATACAATGGAATGCAATACAGGAATGAGAATGAATGAAACCTCAAATGACTTGGTTGAATTTCACACACATAACATTGAGCGAAGAAACCAAGTGAAAAACACAATCGTACAGATTCCATTTATATGAAGTTGAAGAACATATAGAACTAATCGAGGATATTGGAAGTCAGAGTAGTGGGTGGACAAAGACTAGAATAGAGTGCAGAGACTTCGGGCATGAGGGGCTGATGGTGCTCAACTTCTCTATCTGGGTTCTGATGAGGTGGGCGCATCCACCATGAAAATTCTTCCAGTACATGTTTATGATTTTTGCGCTTTTTGATAGTGTTTTTTCTTTGATAAAAAGTTTACAAAAAAATACAGTGCTCTGGAGTTTAACAATCAGGGTTCAAATCTTGAACCCACCATTTACCAGATTTGTACCTAGGCAAGTTACTTGACTCTACTGTGCCTCAGTTTCCCCCTCCGTAAAAGGGGTTGGGCTAAGAATTAAATAAAACTGTGCAAGCCGTGGCAGCTGGTACCTAACGAGCCTTGATAAACTTTCACTAGTTCTATTAACCATGTTCATAAAAGTTCATTGTTACTCGCAGTAGAAACAATAGAGGTTTGCCCGCTCAGCTGCTCCCAAATAGAATTTATAGAGTTGTCCAACAGCCCCCATCCCACAGAGACCAGCTGGGTTCTCGGCTGGGTTCACCAGAAGAGGGAGCTCAACCTGTCTCTGACATAGACACCCAAAAAGGCCCCAGAGCAACCGACAAAATGATTTCATCTGGCTTATCCCACTTTATCTGGTTTGAGATGACCTCATCCTTTGCCACCTTCTCTGTTTTCTGGAGTTTTGCAACGTCTCGCTGCTGTCTGCATTCTTTTCTCATTTGAACAGTGCTCCTGTTTTGAGTATTTTTTTTTTCAGGTCATTCCCGTCACATGCTTTTTATCTTCCTTTCCAACCAGATCAACCCCTTGCCTCCCTAGACATTTCTTCTCAGGTTTCCTCTGAATTATTTCCCATATTGGGTCAGAGGTCAAGTTTGCCCTGGGTTGGGACTGAGTCTTGATGCAAATCAAAGTTTTCTCTGGGGTGTTTGTGACCTGGGTTGAGACTGGGCTGTCCTCCCATATCATCAGAAAACTACGACAAACAATAATGATCACAAACACTCAGAGTGATTCTATTGTACCAGGCACAATTTAGCACTTAACACAAATTAACCCATTTAATCCCTATAATCATTATCTCTACTTTGCAAGTAAGAAAAGTGAGGTCCAGACAGAATAAAACTAAACAATAAGCCCATCAAACTGAAAAATGGAGGAATGATTCATCTCTTTTTAAAAAATAATATTTTTATTTTTTGATTACAGTTGACATATATTATATTTTCAGGTGTACGACATCGTGATTAGATGTTTTTATGACTTACAAAGTGATCACCCTGATAAGTCTAGTATCCATCTGACACCTACATAGTTATTACAATATTATTGAGTAGATTCCCTATGCTGTACTTTACATCCACTTGACTATTTTGCAACCACCAATTTGTACTTGATCCCTTCATCTTTTCCACACAGCCCCCCAAACCCCCTTACATCTGGCTACCATCAGCCTATTGCCTTCATCTATAAGTCTATTTCTGTTTAGTTTGTTCATTCATTCTTTAGATTGCACATATAAGTGAGATCATATGGTATTTTTCCTTCTTGGTCTGACTTATTTCACTTAGCATAATACCCTCTAGGTCCATCCATATCGTTGCAAATGTTAAGATTTCATTCTTTTTTTATGGCCAAGTAATATCCTACTGTGGACCTGTACCGCATCTTCTTTATCCACTCGTCTATTGATGGGCATTTAGGTTGGTTGCTTCCATATCTTGGCTATTGTAAATAATGGCGCAGTAAACATAGGGGTGCGTATATCTTTTTGAATTAGTGTTTGGATTTCTTCAGAGAAATACTCAAAAGTGGAATTGCTGGGTCATAAGGTAATTCTATTTTTAATTTTTGAGGCACTTCCATTCTGTGTTCCATAGTGGCTGGACCAATTTGCAATCGGGTGGGAGCTTCTTAAGGACAATGACTCATCCAGGTGAACTCTGGGGCCACCGTCTGACATGGATACTTGGGAGATGTTTGTAGAGATAACAAAAGAACAAATAGATGAATTAAAGTCAGTTTTGACAGGAAAGGACAAGAACAGTTGAGCTGTGAGTTTATTAATATCTTTTCCCCAGCTCTTGGAAGAAACTCTAATTCTTTCAAAATTGTTCCTTCCACCCCATCCCTCTTCCATCTTCACCCCCCAGCTTACTCTATTTTCTCATCTGCAACAGAGAGGACCAGGGATTTGGGTAAGGCAGAGGGTATCAACTTCCAAGCTTCTCCTGGTTCAGCTCCATCATCATCCGCCCCTGCCCACTCACTTCCCCTCAAGGAACCTTCCCTAGAGCAAAGGGTGTAGTAAGAAGGCTTTTTGAGTCCTCTTCATTCCCGCTGTAAATCCTGTGACCTCTGAGCCCCCGTTTCCCCACCTGTGAAGCGGTGCTAAGGCCCCCTAGGTGGCAGATGGGGAACGCCTTGAGGTGCTGCGGAAGGCTGTACTCCCGCAGGGTCTCCCTGGCACCGCCCCGCGCCCCTGCCGCCCGCGCAGGCCACGCCCCTCTCCGCCCCGCGCCCCGGCCGCACGCGCAGGCCACGCCCCTCTCCGCCCCGCGCCCCGGCCGCACGCGCAGGCCACGCCCCTCGCCCGCTCGGCAGTCAGCCGGCGTTGCCATGGCTTCGCGCGTACACACGCCTGGCGGGTGCGCGGGGTGCGGGCCGCTGGCTGGAGACTCCGCGGGAGCGCGGCCGCTCGGCCTCGCCCCCGAGCGGGCCTGGCGCCTCCCGAGCCCGCCGGGCTCTCGGCGGAGGACGGAGCGTGGGCTTCTTCCTCGGGCCAGGTGAGTGAGGCACGGCAGGAGGTGGCGGGCGGACACCTGAGGTCGAACCCAGCAAACCCTGCGAGGTCAAGGGCTGGAGGGGCGGGGAGTGACCTGACTGCAGCCGGGAGTCCCGAACTCCTCCTCTCAGATCCTGGCTCCTGACCCCAGGGGCGCCCCAGGGGCCCCCCAGCACCAGCCATTCCTCCCGAAGTGCACCTCCACACACGACCCCGGAGATAACCGCGCGCGAGCTTCAGGACCCTTGTTGGCACCCACTTTCGAGTGTCCTGTGGGGTACACCTGGGATTACGAGCGAAGCCCCAGGTTTTCCGAATTTACGGACACCACCATCCAGTGGTCAGAGATGCGCCTGCTCTGACCTCTCCTTGGAGGAACTTCCAGAGCCCCCAGGCTATCGAAGACCTTGGAGCCCTCAAAAGAACTGTCGCTCCTGTGGCCCAATCTTGACACAATGAAGTGGTCGAGGGGATGCAGATGATTGAAATTCTTTCCCTCTGGCCTGTGGCTGGTGCTGTGTGGCACTAAGAACGAGTTTCCAGAGTTTAGCACAGTCAAATTACTTTCTACAGTATTTTCAAGCAGGGAAATGGCTGCACGGGGCAAGATTAAGTTGAAGTATTGTCCAACCCAAAAGCTAAAGCGATAGAATTTAGGTTTTCCAAAAAGTCATCTAGAGGAGATACTGGAAGGAAAATGAAGGTAGTTACTGGCAAATATTCCTAGCCAGCTGGCTGCTCTAAGTGCTTTGCGGTATCATTTTAGAAGAGAAAACGTCTTTTCTCCTATGTTAATGACAACAAACCTAATAAAATTTATTTCTCATGAAATTTGAAAGCATTGATATTTGTGAGGCAACCATTAGGCCTCGGAATTTACAGATATCAATAAACCATCTGGCTTATTTGTATTTACCTTGCCCCCAGGTAAGGTATTATTTTTCCTGGTTTCAAGGACTTTCTGTTATTGCATGTTCCACGTGTGGACAGTGTAACTCCCTCACCCCACTCTGCCCCACCTAGCAACAATGGAGGGTGGAAACTGAGCTGCCAGAGGATTGAGCAGTAGGTATTCAGAGTTCTTTCCCTGACACCTACTGCTGTGTGACCTTCACCTCTCTGAGTCTCAGTTTCCCCATCTGTAAAGTGAGACAGTACTGATACCTACCTCACAGACGTGTTCTGAGGATGAAAAGGTGCAATGTGTGTAAAAGGATAGCACAATGTGTGGCACTTAGTAGGGCTTCAATAAATGATGATGGAGATGTTGGCGAAAAGCAGAACCAGACCTGAGACTCTATGCAGTCATAACTGGATGACTTTTGTTTTTATCCACAGTCCAGCAACTTCACAGTTTAGTAATCTTTCAGCTGAAGGGAAAAGAGAGGAACTTTCATTCTGTGACTTGTTGTTGGGAAGGAGGATGTCACGCTATATAATTGGACATAAATCAGAATTCAAGCATCATATAAATTATCCCCAACATTTTGTAACCTACTGGAGTCACTGAAATTTTTTTCAAAATCACATATAGTCTACAGACATGCCACCCTGAACATGCCCGATCTCGTCTGATCTCGGAAGCTAAGCAGGGTCAGGCCTGGTTAGTACTCGGATGGTATTCCACCTAGGAAGACCAGGTGCTGTAGGCATTAACAACGACAACGAAAAAAGTATAGAATTTACTTTGAAATGCATAAAAATCTAAAATGGATAGACGAATGCATAGATGGATAGATGATGTAATCAAGCAAATAGCAAAATGTCCATTGTAGAACCTAGGTGTTGGGTATATAGAAGTTCACCATCCACTTCTTTCAACTTTCTGTGCATTTGACATTTTCATTCTAAAATATCAGGGGGTGGGAGGGGAAATATGCGCAGATTATATGGCCAAGCTATAATCTTAATACCTTGGCCTTTAGAAATAATCCTTTATTCCTAAGTATGTGAAGAAATGTAGTGATTTAAAAAGAGTCATTTAAAGCCCACTTCCTCAATGACTGACTTGGCACTTTAAGAATATCTATAGAAACTTAGAGTTCCTTGGATCAGAGTTCAAGATTAATAATAATAATTATAATAGTGGTACAAATATGTGTTTGGTATAGTGCAGGTACCATTCTAAATGCTTTATACATATTTATTGCATTTAATCTTCACAAAACCCTTTTGGGATACAGAATATTATTTAATCCCATTTTACAGATGAGGAAACTGAGGCATAGAGAAATAATAAGTAACTCATCTAAGGTCCCAGAGCTAGGAAGTGGAAGGTTAGGAATACTTGGTATGTCAGATAATGAACCTCATCCTAAGCTCAGTGGGAGGCGGAGAGCAGTTATCAGGGGAATTCTGATTTGTCGTTGGGCTGTTTAGTTATTGTTTGTTTGTGCTCTGAGTTACATTTTTTTATAAAAAGTCTTCTGTGTGATTATCAGAACCAGCTCATCTGTACTAGATATCACTACTAAAGAGATCATCTTTAAAATATGCAGAATTATAATTCTAACCATCGTTCAGTCCACCTGTGGACTCCCACCTCTGCTGATTTCTCCTTTGGATATTGTGGTGTATTTCATTCATTCTAAATATGATGTCATTGAATAATTAGGGGACTGCAGTTTCCTAACAAAATTATTTCTGAAAACCTCTTATAGGGAAAGCAAAGAGTATGAAAGCCTATCTAAAGAGCGCAGAAGGCTTTTTCGTCCTGAATAAAAGTACTACGATTGGAAGGCATGAAGACTCAGACCTTGTTTTAGAGGTAAGAAGTCTTGCTTCCCCAACCCCTCCTCAAAAGCTCTTACTGTTTGTGTGGACTCAGATCGCTTTTAAAGCACAACCTCTGGCTAACAGCTTGACGTGCTGCCAGTAACCAATTGCCAAAATACTCTGGGTTTCCCTGGCATATGTAGTGAAAATGAGCATGATGCAAAGTGTGATGTGCTCTCTGTCATTTGCTGGACAAGTCTGCGGTTGTCCCACCCATCGTCCCCTCCTCAGCTACCTGATAAGGCAGTTTGGGAGGTGGGCATAGAGCTGACGCTTTGACTTTCACCTGCTTTGGGCCTGGCAGCAAGGCCCACCTGGAGGGCCCAGCCTGAGTTTTTGGAGACTGTTGTGAGCCCCTTGGAGCCTGCAGACCTCTGAGCAGTGAATCAGGATAAGCCCTGGGCCTGGCCTCAGCATCTCCTCATTTCATTTCATCCTCTGAATTCACTGTGGTTTGGTCCAGAGCCTCAGATCATTGACAGCCCAAGAAGGTAGAAGAAAGAAAGGAATAATAAAAACAGTGGGTTTTGACCTTTTTAACTATTGAAAGAGCTTAAAATATTAAAGCTGAAAGAGAAATGCAATGCAATTTCCCTGTAACTATGAAAAGCAGGCCTGTCTCAGACCTCACTCAACAGATTTCCTTTCAACTTTTTATTTTGAAATAATTATAGATTCACATGAAGTTCCCAAAATAGATAAATCCCAGATACCTTTCCCCTAGTTTCTCCCAATTGTTTACATATTATCTAACCATAATGATACAAAACCAGGAAGTTGATATTGGTACAAAATTAGTGTTTGGTTCTATGCCATTCTATTATATGTGGGGATTCGTGTGCAGCCATTAAGATATAGAACTGTTCCACTATCAGAGCTCTCCCTGTGATATTCCTTTATCGTCATAATACCTCCTCATACCACCATCCCTAAATCCCAACAAGCACTACTCTGTTCTCCATTTCTATCATTTTTATTGCTTGGAGAATGTTATATAAATGGAATCAAATAATACGTGATCTTCGAGGTTTTTTCTCACTCAGCACAATGTCCTTGAGATCCATTTAGGTTGTTAGCCTGTTCCTTTTTTACTGCTGAGTAGTATTCCAGTGTCTAGATGTATGACAGTTTGTTGGACCATTCACATATTGAAGGACGTTTTGATTGTTTCCAATTTGGGACTGTTATGAATAGATCTATTATAAACATTTGTGTATAGGTTTTTGTGTGAGTACAAGTTTTCATTTCTTTGTAATAAATGCTCAAGAGTGTAATTGCTAGATTATGTGGTAACTATGTGCTTGGTTTCTAAAGAAACTTCCAGGTTATTATCCAGGGTGGCCATACCATTTTAAACTCCCACTAGCAATGGATGAGACATGGTTTCACTGCATCCTCGCCAGCAATTAGTATTACCACCATTTATTTTAGCCATTTTAGTAAGTGTGCAGTGGTATCTCTTCGTGGTTTTAGTTGGATTTTCTAAATGGCTAGTAATGTTGCATATGTTTTAGGTACTTATTTGCCTTCTGTATACCTTTTTTGATGAAATGTCTCTTCATATTTTTCGTCAGTTCTAATAGTATTATTTGGGTTTTTTATAGATAATCTTATTAGAAATGAGTTTGGGGAGTTCTTTATATATTTTAAATATGAGTCCTTCACCAGATATGTGGTTTGCAAATATTTTCTTCCATCCATAGGTTGTCTTTTCATTCTTTAACAGAATATCTCACAGAGCAAAAGTTTTAAATTTTCGTGAAGTTTATCTTTTTTTTCTTTTATAGATCATGGTTTTAGTGTCATGTCTAAGAACACGTGAGCAAGCCCTTGATACTGAGGATTTTCTCTTATGTTTTCTTCTAATAGTTTTATAATTTTGTTTTAGGTTTAAATCTATAAACTTTTTGAGTTCATTTTTTAATATGATGAGGTTTAGTTAAGGTTTATTTTTATTGCATGTGGATATCCAGTTACTCCAGAACCATTTGTTGAAAAGACTATCCTTTCTTCATTGAATTGCTTTTGTAACTTCTCTCAAAAATCATTTGACCAATATGTGTGGAGGCTCTTTCTGAGTTCCTATTATGTTTCATTGATCTGTGTATCTGTACTTCTACCGATATGACATAGTCTTAATCACTGTAGCGGTTTAAGTTTTAAATAGAGTGATCCCTCCCATTATATTCGTCTTTTAAAAAATTTTTTTAACCTATTTTAGCTCTTTTGCCTTTTTTATATACATTTTAGTCTAAGCAGTCTATATATACAAAATATCTTGCTGGAATTTTTTCGGGAATTGTGTTTTTAAACCTATGCATCAGTAGGAGAAGAATTGATACCTTTATTATTCTCTTTCACTCTATGAACACGGTTTCTCACTTATTCAGGTGGTCTTTGGTTTCTTTCAGGAGTGTTCCGTACAAGTCTTTTGTTATATTTACAATTAAAGATTTCTCTCTTATTTAGAGTTATTATAAATGGTATTGTATTTTAAAATTCGGTGTCCACATGTTCCTTGACATTATATAGAAATACAACTGATTTTTGTATGTGTATATGATATATAAACTAAACTTTCTAGAAGGTTTTTTTTAATATAGATTTCTTGGGATTTTATACATAAAAAATTATGCATCTGCAAAAAAAAGAACAGTTTTTTTCCTCCTTTCATCAAGGAGATCCGAATGCCTTTAATTTCCTTTTTCCTGCTTTATTACCCTGGCCAGGACATCCAGTACTCTGTTGAATAAGAGTGATGAGTGAAGTATAAATCTTTGTATTTGCTTGTTCCTGATCTTATATGAGAAAGCATTTGGTCCTTCACCATTAAGTGTGATATTAATTATAGGCTTTTCTGTAGATGTTCTTATGAAGTTGAGAAAGCCTTTCCCCTCACCCCCCATTTATTTCTGGTTATCTGAGGGTATTTATCGTAAACTCAGCAGATTTAAAAATAACTCAGCGGGCCTCCCCTTGAGAGTCTCATCCATGTCATGGTCACCCTATAAGGACACAGAAAATCTGTTTAGTGCACAAAGTGGGAGAAGAAAAGAAAAAGAATTTCAGTTCCTTTTTTATCATAACAAGGGATAGATTTTAGGTCATTTTATTTCCCATCTGGCAAACGTAGAGAGAGAGAGAGATCTCTGTGTCGAACCTGACTATCATATTAGAAAACTGTGGTAATTGTCAAGAGCACAGACTTCGGAAATAGACCTGGGTTTGAATCTCACTGGGCTACTTTCTGGTTCTGTGACCTCAGTGAGTTACTTAATTGCTCGGAGCTCGTTGTCCCAGTCTCTGAATCACTTACCTCACAGGGTCATTGCGTATAAAGTGCCTGGCACACGGCACTAAGTCAGCGACACCATGATGTTATTCTTGTCTTATAAAATGGAGACCGAGAGGAATCCTCAGAGGGGCACAGGGTCAGGATGAGGATCCACCGACATTAACAAGCTGTTTGGAAAAGGAACTGATGAGGACAATTATTATATCAATAGAAACTGAGTTCCATTCATTGTATAAAAAATAATTGACGGCTTACGGCTTCCTGGACTTGGGTCAAGAAGGAAGTCCCCACCGCCAGCAAGAGCCACGTTGATTTAGGAAGAAATAAGCTGCATTTCCAGGGGCACAAGCTTATATCGGCTCCCTGAAGAACAGGTGGTGAACGAATTGCCAAACATTCTGTGAACGGGTGCTTCTATCTTAGACAGATCCTCTGCCCAAAGCGTGAATGGATTTGGGAGAGGGGGTTTTAAAAGGGATATGGAGACACAGGTCCATTTGGAAGAACTGAAACCTGCAGACGTGTCACCATTTTCCAATTCGATAAAACAAGACGAGGTGAAAATTGCCCCTTTGGTGACTTCATTGAGCCTTTCTTATTAGAAGAATCACCCTTGATTGGCTATGGACCACCCCAAGGGATAATTCAATAGTCGATTTGTAGTTGCCACTTAGAAGTCATTTCACTAAATAAAGTTCAGAAATACTTATTAATAAAAAGTTGTCCTCGAAATTACCCAAAGCTTACATCTCACAAGGGAAAGAGGCTGTTTGCTTTATTTACTTGAGTAAATCCTAAATAATAAGCAGCCACACTTCTGAAGATTTATACTCATTTGCAAGGCTGACACGTTGTTTTGATTGTCGATGTCAGAATATTTTGACATCATTTACTTTTTCCGATAATGGAAGGTAGTTACCTGCTTATTGTTTTCTAAATATTGGGAGAAAGTAAAGTATAAGGAAGAAAATTAAAGTCACTTGTAATCATCTGGCTCCACGGAAGTCGATAATTGATATTTATAGGGTTTGGCCCTCCAGACTTTTTTTCCCTGCCCTGTAAGGAGTTTGGTTCCCTGACAGCAATAGGAAGCCTGTGGCAGCCAGCCTGGCTTTGGCTGTTGTCATCACTCATTCAGCCCACAAATATTTACCTGGAGCCTCGGCACCGAGGCAGTCCCGGGGACGTAGCAACGGCGGAATCGGGCCTGGTTCCTACAGTCAGGAAACTGCTGGGAGACAGAGAAGTCAGTCAGAGATCCCACAAAGGCCCGTGCAGTTCCATGCCAACCCTGGGGCTCCAAAGGAAAGGAATAAGAGGACAAGGTGGGACTTAACTAGACGAGGGGCTCAGCAACGGCATGTGCAAAGGCCCTGGGGTGAAAGAGCATATTGGAAGCTCAAGGGACCAAGAGAAAACCAGTGTGTCCTAAGGAAGAGTGGGAAGGAGGAGGGCTAAGAGACGTGTGGGCCTCCTTCGCGCCACGTGAGGATTCTCACCTTCATCTGAAGAGTAATGAGAAGAAGGCACCGAAGGGTTTCCAGCAAGGGGGAGAGCTGCATTTTGAACTGACCGTCTGGGCTGCCACATGCAGACTGGCAGGCAGCTCCGTTCAGAATCTCCCCTCTCCCATTGCGCATAGCTGGGAAGCCCTGGCCTTGCTCATTTCAGAGCCAAGTCTTATAATTTATTTGATCCGATATGGCTTGTGAACAGTAATTTTTAGAGCTGGATGTCGACACTATTTAAATTTCACTGAGAAAGGGGCTCAATTCTTCCAGAATGAAGAAACGCCGAAAGCCAAAGGTTGTCGAATTTTTCACCTGTATAAAAGTACCTGTTAAACATGAACCTCTGGAATGAAAGAGCATATTCTGACCCAGCGGGTTTGGGGCGAGGCCCAGGAATCCTCACGGTCCCATGCTCCCCAGGTTCCAGGCGGGGTGTGGCATCCTGTGGAGCACATTTCGAGAGCCCCCATCAGGGTCCCCTCCCTCGCCCTCCTTGATCACCTGCGTTTCTTCTCTTTTGATGTCGTGGGAGCTCCTGTTTGCGGGGCCAGGGCGCTATTTCAATAAACTTTGTTTGGAGGAATAGAGAAGCGAAAGGTTAACAGTGGAGAGCTGGCTGAATCCAGCCCCTCGCCAGGAATCCACCGCCCCCCCCCCCACTGGGGAGGTTCCGGGATCCCCTTAAAGATGAAGCTATAGGACAAACCAAGACGGCACGGTGTAGTGGCCGGGAGGGTGGAGATGGAGGAGGAATGCCGGGGACAAAATGACAGGGGGGCGAAGTGCCCGTGCCGGCACCTCTGCCTTTGCGAACAGCCTCCTGCCAGCTGGCTCCTCACCGCTGGAACAGTCTCTCGAGCACGCGTCAGCCCGTTGCCAGGCGGGATCCGGGTCATGGGGCAAGCTGATCTAGCAGGCACACCAGAACCCATACAGCCACACGACTCTTGTCCCTTTGCCTGGCGCACCTGCCAGTTCTGGGCCGCCTCTTCAAAAAGAACCATCGGAGCCCACGCCGTAATCTTCTTTATTATTATCAAACAAGGCCACCGCGATTGTCCTGTTTACCTCATTTCTCGGGCGTATGGGTACGTGTGCCGCGTCAAAGGGCGTACACATCTGTAGTGCTGATGGACGCTGCCACGTTGCCCACCAGAGGTTGACACATGCGGTCAGTGTCCCAGCAGCACTGGGAGTCTGTTTGCACCTCCCTCCCCAGCCTAGTGTGTTGTCCACCCATTGGATTTTTGCTGGTCTAGGAGCTATCTCTGTCATTTTAATTTGTGTTTCTCTATTACAAGTGAGCTTTTTGCTTTGTGAGGATTCTTACCCATCTCGGGCTCCGTGGGGAGATCCGCAGAAAGGAACAGGCCCGAGGGTGCAATGGTCTGCTCTGTCTGCACTCAGAAGCTCGCCTTCCTGCCTGGGTTCGCCCCACATTCACCCCAGGCTCCACCCAGAGTGTATTTGCTCTAGGCAGCCAACCCATCTGGTCTCTTCAGCCCTTGGGGAAACTCTCTTCTCCCCTGTTGTTGGGGAACTGGCAGCTGGAAATGGGGGCCGGCTTCATGGGTGTGGGCCCAGCAGGTATGGGCCCAATTTCCCTTTGGCAGGTGGAAGGCTTCCAAGAGGAAAAAAGGAGAAGGGATAGATGGTCACCTTATTTTTCTCTTCTGTTTATTGTGGTAAAAGACACAGAGCATAACATTTACCTTCTTAACCATTAAGTACACACAGTTCAGCGGTACTGAATACATTCGCGGTGCTGTGAAACCATCTCCCCCACTCTTCTTAACTCTTTCCATCTTGCAAAACTGAAACTCAGTGGCCCTGCCCACTCCCCCAACCCCTGGCAGCCACCAGCTCATGAACCATCCCTATGAATGTAACTACCCTAGATAACCTCATGTAAGTAGAATCATCCAGTATTTGTCCTTTCGTGTCTGGCTTATTTCGCTTAACATAATGTCCTGAAGTTTCATTCGCATTATAGCATGTGTCAGGATTTCCTTCTTCTTAAAGACTGAATAAATACTCCATCATATGTATCTACCACATTTCGTGTATCCATTCATCCGTGGTTGGACACCGGGTCGTTTTCCCTTCTTGGCGATTGTGACGTTGCTGTGAACGTGGGCATACAAACCTCTCTCCGAGCCCGGCTCTCAGTTTGTCGCGTAAACGCAGACGTCAACTTGCTGGGTCACAGGATAATTGTATTTTTAGCTTTTTGAGGAGCTGCCGTACTGTTCTCAGTAGCATTCCCACCAACAGTACACAAGGGCTGTACCCACCGACACCGGTGTTATTGTTGTTGTTTGTTGTTGTTTTGACAGCAGCCATTCTGATGGATGTGAGGTTAAAGGTCATAACTTTTTGAAAACACAAATAATACAAACAGCTACAGCACACGTTTATAGGCTACTCAAAGTGTCTCGCGTGGTCTTTAACATAGGCTACGTCAGTTCTGTGTGTGCATTTACAGAATTACGTCCTCAAACAATCCCTTGGGGTAGGGACTACTATTACCATTTTAATGCTCATTTTAAGATGTGGAAATGGGTCTCAGAACGGTTCAGTAACTGGCCCAAAGTCACATAGTCAGGGGATTGGGGAGGCTGACCCAAAGCTTCTAAAGAAAGAAACTTCATTCTTTGGGTGTAAATGTAGCTTTGGGAAACATCTAAAAAAAAAAATCTAAATATCTGAAAATCCCTGTGCATTAACTGAGATCATAAGGTAGTCCACTGAGCTAGGGGATTTCTAGTGTGAAATCCGAAATGAGAGTTGTCAGTGAAACATGAAATCAATTTTCGTGTGGTTCTCATTCACGCAGGAAACCGGGGTGGCGCCATCTAGTGAGCGATTGGAGTAAAGAGGGAATGCAGACCTGGCGCTTTCCAAGGACCACACTTGGGGCTGTAAATTGAGGCCCCACAGGGACCCTGTCGGAGGGTGAGAGGGTGCCCCAGAGTAGACTAGGCTTGAGCTGCCTCTATAAAGAGAAGCCTGGGGACTTACCAGGCAGAGCAGGCAGGAGAGGCCGCCCCCGATGTTGAGAGAGCCCGAGTTAAACTCCGGAGGTGTTTGGTGAACCATGCCTCCGGGGAGAAAAGAGCTAGACGGCATGTTGGTGGCAGTGTGCTGGTGGCAGGCGACCTCACAGGGTGATCGGCTCGTTGGTTCCTAACTGGGCAGGCCGGTCCTGGTGGGCGGTCACGCCCCAGGCCTGTAACTTCTTTAGTGAAAGGTTTTAAGCCAGCTCTGCACATTGTTCTGTTGCATCTAGGTGAACACAGCTTTGAAAGGCCAGAAGTAATACCCTTCGAAGGGGTATTAACCCTCTAGAGAGCATTCGATCTTGTTAACTGTCCTATAATCCAGCCCCCCTCCCAGCCCCCCCATCCTCTAAACCGCCCCCCCCCCCATGTATTCTTCCTTCCCTTCCCTCCTCAATTTCAAATACATAAAAGAAGTTGCAAAACTGTAATTCTCCAGAGCATTTGAGATCTTGCTCCCGGGCATATGTCGTCAGTTTGGCTCAAATAAGCTCATTAAAAATTCTCTACAGGCTCGGACGTTCTTTCTTCAACAGTGTAAAATGTAAGCCGGGCTAAGTGTTTAACATTTAACTTGTTTGAAGATGGAACCTCCCCCCTGAAAAGGCTTTTGCGCTGGGAAGGAATTAATGATCTTTGTTATGTAGGTGGGAGATCAGATAGAGCAGCCCCTAGAACAGAGCGGTCAGACGGGTACCCAGGGCACTGGATGGCTGGTTTGGAGCCTGGTTCTGCCTTTGTCAGTTTCAGGGTCTCAGGCAGCCATTCCCTGTTGAATTTCTATACGTATGTGAAGAGGGTGGTTACAGTGGTTATGTTATGAGACTGAATTACTGAGAATTACTGGCGGGGGTAAATATCGTATTTGTAAATATTCTAAATTTTGATTATTGTACTTGCCTTCTGCTTAAAACAACAGAAATGTATTATCCCACGGTCTGAAGGTCAGAAGTCAGGGTAGACTCTGCTGATTCCTCTGCTCTGGGTCACACGAGGCCAAAATCAAGGTGTCGGCATCCTGGGCTCCTCTGCAGAGTCGCTAGTGAGAACCTGCTCCCAGGTCCACTCGGGTGGTTTGCAGAATCTAGCCTGTGCAGCTGCGAGCTGAGGTCCCCATCTCCCTGCCGGCTGTCAGGGGCGGTTCTGAGCCTCGAGAGGCCGCCCACGTTCTGCGTCCCATGGCCACCTTCATGTAAAGCCGGCAGCAGCAGGTCAAGTCCTCCTCTGGCTTTGAATCTCCGACCTCTCCAGCCAGAGAACTCCTCTGCCTTCTGGGGCGCCCCTGGGAGTTAGATGAGCCCCACCTTGGATAGTCCAGGATAACCTTCCTCATAAGGTCCTGATTAGTAACCGTCACATCTGCGAAGTCCCTCTTGCCACATAATGGGGCTCCAGGGATCGGGGCGTGGACACCTTTGCAGACCATTCTTTCCACCTCCACCTCCTTTGACACTATCTCTTGCCCAGACTGTTGCCATGGGTGAGAGGGTGGTGATACGGGACTGGTTTGACGGCTTTTCAGGGGACTCAGGAGGGTCAGTGCCAGGGGCCCTGGGAAAAGATGGCCAGGGTGAGCTGGGAGGGTGATGACATCATTAGCGGGAGGGTCACATGGGAGGGTGGAGGCAGGACAGCAAGACTCAAGGTGGCGAGTCAACATCCAGGACTAGGGGGTGGTGTAGCGGCCCCCGCCTGTGGACGGAGTGAGAAGGAAATGCTAGACTCCTGGGGAACGGTGGCATCTGAGGGGCAGACGAAGGGACAGGAGCCGAACATGGAGACCCGGAAGTGGTCAGAGAGGAAGGAGAAGGGTCAGAGAGCCGTCACCAGGCCGGGGAATGTTAAGGGCAGGAGTAACTGACCGTCACTGAGGCTGCCTTGTGCCTGGCACTGTGTTCTTTGTCCTCCCATGTGTGTTAACTCATTTAGACCCTACGAGGTGGGGACCATCACCTCCCTCATTTGGCAGATGAGGACGTTGAGGGATAGACAGGAGAAGCGGCCTTCCTGACGTCACGCGGGGAGGCTTGGGGGGCTGGAAACCCTCTTCTCGTGAGGCCTCGCCCCTCCTCAAGGCTTCCAGGGTCTGGCTGACAGAGGGAAGCCGAGAACTTCCCCTTTGCTTCTCCTCCCAGACTCACTGTCTCACCAGAGCCTCCCGTTCCTGGCATCCTTATTCTTTTGAAAACCCCAGATTTTACTCTTTCTGCATTACATCCGTTTTCTGAGGCAGTGAGGGGGGTGGAGTGAGGGAGGGGATGACCAAGAACTGAAAGGTAAAAAGAAATAGATTAAACACACACACAGTGTATGGAAACACTGAGGGGCTCCATCAAATAGTAGCTTTTAGCAATTTTCCAAGGAAGGGGAGGGAGTAAATGGCCTTACAGGGCAAAACTAGGAAGCTCTCTTTTGGCCTGACATGTGGCAGAACCTACCCCGGTTTTATGGAGTGATTCAAAATTTCCTGCTTTGCTTTGAGTTCTTGATAGTGGCTCTGGCAGCTTTTGAGGAACTGAAAGTAATGAAGCCTGGGAAGAGAAAAACGAGACACAGCACATAGAATTTCTGTCTTTGATGGGTCATCACGGGTTCACAGAGCGCGAAGATCAGTGGGAATGGCGATGAGGAAGACGCAGTGATACTTCCCAAATAACTCGTGTGTTTCAACGGGTTGTTTTGTTTTTTGTTTTTTGTTTTTAGGCAAGGCAACCCTTGGTTGACCTCACAGACTGCAAGGACCTAGTCAGCTAACAATCCCTTATTTTTTATTTTTTTATGCCTACAGCACCTGGTCTTCCAAGGTGGTCTCCCATCCAAGTACTAACCAGGCCTGACCCTGCTTAGCTTCCGAGATCAGACAGGATCGGGCTTGTTCAGAGTGACATGGCCGTAGACTCAACTTTCTTTTTTTTTTTTTTTTAATATATTTTTTAGAACTGTTTTAGGTTTACAGGAAATCGAGCAGATAACATGGAGAATTCCCAAATGCCGACACAGAGCTTCTGTTACTAACATTTTGTGTCAGGGAGGTACATTTCGGTACAGCCGATGAACCAGTACTGATACATTAGGGTTCCATCTTGGTGTTGCAGATTCTGTGGGTTCGGACAAATGAGCAGTGACATGGAGCCACCTTTGCAGCATCATGCAGTGTAGCTGCGCTGCCCGAAAACCCCCCGGGCTTCGTCCACCCTTCCCTCGCCACCTCCACCCGAGCCCCGGGCGACCACTGGTCTTTGTACTGAAAGTAATGAAGCCTTTGTCTCCACAGTTTCATTTTTTCCAGAATTTCGTGCAGTCGAAATCATCCAGCCTCTGCAGTGTGACATCTTGCACTGAGCAATATGTATTTAAGGTTCTTCCATGTGTTTTTATAGCTTGATAGATCTTTTTTTTTTTCCTTTTTATCCTTAACTATGTTTCATTGTGGGCATGAATGTACCACAGTGTATTTATCGAGTCACCTTTTAAAGTCATCTGCGTTGCTTCCAGTTTGGGGCAAAAATGAACAAAGCGGCTATAAATATGTATCCCAAATAAATGAGTCTTGGAACTCAACAATAAGAAAACAAACGACCCAATTTAAAAATGGATGAAAAAATCTGAACAGACACCTCACCAAAGAAGATACACAGATGGCAAATAAGCATTGAAAAGTTGCTAAACATCGTATATCATTAAGAAATTGAAACATGAAATATCTGTTCATTTATTTAGATCTTTGATTTCTTTCATCAATATTTTATTAGTTTTCTTCATATAGATCTTACGCACATTTTGGTAGATTTATACCTACATACTTTTTTTTTTTTAATGCTAATGTAAATGGTGTTGTGTTTTCAATTTAAAATTCCAGTTGTTCCTTACTGGTATATAGGAAAACAATCGATTTTTGTATATTAACCTGTATCCTGCAACCTTGCTGTAACTCTGCTCATCAGTTCCAGGAGTTTGGGGATGTCGTTCTTGATTCTTTGGAATTTTCTACGCAGGTAATCATGTCATCTGCAAAGACAGTTTTATTTCTTCCTTCTCCGTTAAGTATGCCTTGCCTTTCCTTTCTTGTCTTATTGCATTAGCTAGGACTTCCAGCATGACGAAAAGGAGGGGCGAAGGGGGTCGTCCCTGCCTTGTTCCTGATCTTGGTGGGAAAGTGTGTAATTTCTCGCCATTAAGTCCGATGTTAGCTTTAGGGTTCTTCTTGCTGTTCCTTATCAGGTTGAGGAATTTCTCCCTTTTAATCCTAGTTTGCCAAGTGTTTTTTGTTTTGTTTTTTTTTTTTAAATCAGGAATTGGTGTTAGAGTTGGTCAAATGCTCTTTCTTCATCTGTTGATATGATAATGTGGTCTCTTTTCATTACCCTGTTGATGCGATGGATTACATTGAATGATTTTCAGATGTTTTTGCCAGCTTTGCATACCTATAATAAATCCCATTTGGTTGTGGTATATAATTCTTTTTACACATTGTTGGGTTCAATTTGCGAATATTTTGCTGAGGATTTCACATCCGTGTTCATGAGAGATACTGGTCTGTAGTTTTGCTTCCTCGTAATATCTTTATCTTGTTCTGGTATCAGAGTAACGCAGGCCTCATAGAATGAGGCAGAACGTGTTCGCTCTGCTTCTCTTTTCTGGATGAGATCGTAGACACCTGGTATCATTTCTTCCTGAAATGTTTGATAGAATTCATCAGTCTGGGCCTGGTGCTTTCTGTTTCGGAAGGTTATTAATTATTGATTCAAATGCTTTAATAGATATGGGCCTATTCAGATTATCTAGTTCTCCTTTTATGAGTTTTGATAGACTGTATCTTTCAACAAATTAGTCCGTTTCATCTAAGTTATTGAATTTGTGAACATAGATTTGTTCATAAAATCCTTTACTCTCCTTCAACGCCTGTGAGATCAGTAGTGATAGCCTCTCTTTCATTTCTAATCTTAGTAATTTATATCTTCTCTGTTTCCTTGGTTAGCCTGCCAGAGACCTGTCAGTCTTTTCAAAGAACTAGCTTTTGGCTTCATTGATTTTTCTCTGTTGTTTTACTGTGTTTGATTTCATTCATTTCTGCTCTCATTGTTATTCTTTTTCCTCCGTTTGTGTTAGGCTTATATTGCTGTCTTTTCTCTAGTTTCCTAAGATGGAAGCTCAGATGATTGATTTTAGATCTTTCTTCTTTCTCTAATATATGCATTCAATGCTGTAAATTTCCCTCGAAAACTCTGCTTTTGCTGCATCCCACCAACTTTTATAAGCTGTATTTCCATTTTCTTAGTTCAAGATAATTATTTATTTATTTATTTATTTATTTTGAGACTACTTCTTTGATCCATGTGCCATTTAGAAGTATGCTGTTTAATCTCCAACTATTTTGGAATTTTCCAGCTATCTTCCCACTGTTGGTTTCTAGTTTAACTTCATTGTAATCTGAGAATATTTTTTCCATAATTTTTCTCCTTTTAAATTTGTTGAGGTGTGTTTCGTGGACCAGAATGTGGTCTGCCTTCGTGAATGTTCCACATGAGCTTGAGAAGAACATATATTTTGTTGTCGTGGGAGGAAATAGTCTATAAATGTCAATTAGGTCCAGTTGATTGATGGTCCTGTTCAGTTTAACTTTATCCTCACTAATTTTCTGCAGGGTCTGCTACTGATAGTGGGACGTTGAAGTCTCCAGCTATCAAAATGGATTCGTCTGTTTTTCCTTGCAGTTCTATCAGTTTTTGCCTCACACATTCTGACACTTTATTGTGAGATACATACGCGTAAAAGATGGGTATGTCTTTCTGGAGAATTGACCCCCCTTTTTCATTTTATAACTCCCCTCTTTATCCCTGATAACTTCCCTTTCTTTGAAGTCTGCTTTATATGAAATTAATATGGCTACTCTTGCTTTCTGTGTTTTGGCACACAATATTTTGAGTGTCAAAGTGATAGGAATTCACAGACATGGTTCCATAGCGTAGCGGTTAGCATGTCTGCTTTACATGCAGAAGGGCCTGGGTTTTAGCCACAGTCCATGGTCTACGGCCATGCCACCTGAACAAGCCTAATGTCTAATCGTGGAAGCTAAACAGGGTCAGGCCTGATTAGTACTTGGGTGGGGGACCACATAGGAAGACCAGGTGCTGTAGCCATAAATAATAATAATAAATAAATAAATTAGATAAAAGAAATTCACGAAGTGGGTAGAAACACAGACATATGAATCAGGAAGACCTGGGAACAAGCCAGGCTAGCCACGCTGGATGACTTTGGGCAAATTTAATAATTCTGTGCCTCAGTTTCCTTATCTACAAAAAGAAGGCCTATCCCTTCGGACTATTGTGAAGACGAAATGGCATGATGCCATAAAGCACTTGGCGAATTTCCTGGCATGTGATGTTAATATATTCTACTAATGTTTTGGTTATTAAATTATGGGACTTTAGCATAGATTTCCAAGTGCAGGTACTCTTTGTATGAAAGTTAAATGAGACACTGTGAGAAGATACACTTAGGAAATAATTTCAAAGTCTTGGGCTAGAGTAGATGTCTCGTAGGCAGTGTCTTCAAAAAGACAGATGACTTCACGTGTGCCCTGCAGCCCTTCTTGTTAACGTGATTATGGGGGAGGCTTCTCCCCCCACTGCTGATTCACAGACGCACTGTCTGGGATCTCTTTCTTTTGGGGAAACGTTGTGACACCAGGCGCCTTGGGTTAGATGAATTCTGACAGGCTTTTAAGAAGCAACAGAAATAACTAATCACATGGGAAACTCTTCATTGTACGTCAAGGTTTTTTCAAAGGTAATTGTAAGACTGTGTTGTGTGGCATGATCTCAATTTTGTTTAAACTTTTTCAAAAGATTGTAAGCATCAAAACAAAAGACTTTTTTAAGGCACTCTGCAGCCTCCGAGCCTTGTAACCTCGGCCAGGGTTCTGTGTATGTAGGCTTCTCAGCACTGTGTGGCATTGAGAGACGAATATTTATCTGTAATGTCTTCTTTGTACTTTTCCCTAGTTCTCATTTTCTGCAATATTAAGAAAAACATGTTATTTTTCAAATGAATAGAACGGACTAATGAACATCAATCATGACAAAACCTCCCCTTAACATACTCTATTCCATGAACTCGGCATTTTCCTTGCAGGAAAATGGACAGTTGTCACTTGCCAGCTGACCTCTCTGGTTAGTGTTTGGGCCGTTTTTGCATTCTGTCCTGCCATTCGGAACAACCGAAAGCATACCCGTGCGGAAACAGAATCAGAAAATGGCCAGTTGCCTAGCCAAGCGCATGCCCATTCAGACTCCCCTGAGTCCCTTCGGCCTCTCTGTCGCCTGATTCCCCACCCAGCAAACTTGGACGCCTGAGTCTGGAGTCAGAGAGAGCACACACCCCAGCTTCCCCATGCACTGGCTGTGTGACCTCCGGCAAGTCACTCAACCTCTCCGACCCTCAGCATCTCCCTTTCTAAACGAGGTTTGTGGTGACGGTCCAGCCAGGTGAGGCACCCGGCACGTTCTGGCACCCAGTGACACCGGTAGACGTTAGGGGGCCCGGCGTCGTTCTCGTCTTCCTGACAGTGACCCTCGTCCTCCTCCATTGCAGTCGGCTGACATCGACAACCATCACGCGCTCATCGAGTACAGCGAGGCCGAGGGCAGCTTCGTGCTCCAGGACTTCAACTCCCGCCATGGCACCTTCGTCAACGAGTGCCACATTCAGAACGTGGCGGTGAAGCTGTTACCCGGAGACGTCCTGAGGTTCGGGTCTGGAGGGCTGACCTACGAACTAGTCATCGAAAACCCACCCTCGGTGAGTCCAGGCTCCCCCGCGAGGGAGTGCGGGCGGAGGTGCTGTGCCTTGTCGCCTTCTGTGCAGCCCGAGGCTCCGAGACAGCCACGGGTGGAGCTCGGTCGGTCTCACGCTGCGCGCGCGCCGGCAGCCACCAGACCAAACGCTGCGAAGTTCAGAACCGCCTGGGTGGGTCCTGGGAGGAGCGGGTCCTCGCGCCCCCTTCTGGGCATTTTGTGGAATTACATGGGAGGGTTTTCTAGGAGCCGGCACAGAACTCAAAGGTTTTCCTGACAACGTGAAGCTTGGTAGGGGGAGGTGGAAAGCAGCTGTGTGCTTTTGAAAACTCAGAGGAAGATGCTTCCTTGCTAGGCAGATGCAGCTGCCTAGGTTTGTGACCTCAGCCAGGGTTCTTTGTATGCCAGGGCTTCTCAACATTGTGCGGCATTGGGAGAATGTCTGTCTGTAAAGTGTGTAGGTCAGCGTCCGACCTCAAGCAGATGCGCACCATGCGCCAGGTGCTTTATACCCTGAGTCAGAGGTGTTCCTGGGATCATGGCCAAAAGCATGGCCCAGTTTAAGCTGAATGTAACGCAAAACTTGCCCTCCAAAGCTCAGCCACACGGAAAACATGGTTCGCCAGGGCGGCGGGCTGGTACAGTGGTCAGGGGCACAACCTCTGGTCAGAATCCCAGCTCGGCCACTTACTCACTCTGTGTGCTCTGGAGCACGCCGCTGGACCTCTCGGGACCGCGGTTTCCTCACCCACAAGATGGGGCCAGTGGCAGCAGTGGCCTTGCAGGCTCACTTCGAGGGCTGGAAAAGATGATTATAATGGCACAACTCCTAACACAGCGCCCATAATTACCACCTGTCCTCTGTGTCCCAGAGAGGTGGCATGCTTATTTTATCTCACTCCCCACCACCCAGAACGCCACATGAACTCAGATCTCTCAGCTTAAAATTCTTTCTGGGATAAGGCTCTGGGCAGAATCCTGGGGCTTGAGGCCACGGAAGGCCCTAAATGTGCACCCCCAAAAAGATCAAGGGTATCCCACAGGCCGCACCAGCCGTGAGACCACGTCCATCACCTCTGGCTCTGAAAATCTGAGGTGGTTTTTTACCTGCCTCTGCTCAGATGACTTATCCTCCTTGGACCAAAATTAAAGTGTGTTTGGCAGCCCTGGGCAGGGGCTCCTGACCCGGTAGGGCTGAACTGGGGTTCTCGCCACAGCTTCTAAGACTCCCCCACATCAGAATCATGTAGAGAGTGAACCAACAATGCAGGTCCCAGGCCTCGCTCCAGGCCTGGGGACTCAGACTTGGATTTGCCAGATAAAATACAGGACACCAATTAAATTCGAATCTCCGGTAAAGAAAAATCATATTTTAGTATAAGTAGGTCCCAAATATTGCTTAAAAAAATTCGGTGTTTGTCTGAAATTCAAATTAATTGAGTACCCTATGTTTTATTTATTATAGATTATTTATTCATGTGTTTATGTAAATCTGACAACCCTACATACACCCCTGGGAGCAGGGCCTGAGGATATGCATTCTCACAAGTCCCCCAGTGATTCTGATGCACCCCCAACAGAAGGGAAACCCAAATTTAGAATAATTTGTGTGGTGTATTTACAGATTTGTTTAGGGACCAGAGGAAATGGAATTTTAAACCCCCTGTCTATAATTCTCAGTTTGTGAAGTTTGAGTCTTTGTTTCTATAACATGTCTGATTACGAGAATTTTTCTGGAATGTTCAGAAAAGGTACAGGCTCCCAGGCCCCCTCCCTGGGAAATTCTGATTTTATGGCTTACCAGTAGGGGCAAGGGGTAAACAATATCTGCATTCTTTTTTCTTTTTTTCCTACATAGTTGTTGAAAACTTATTTATAGGGGCGCAAAATTCAAAATCTAAATGCTCATCTAAAGGGGGCATTGTTTAATACAATATTACGAGTTCATTCACGCATGGAATTCTGTACTTCTCTCTTGAAAAACAGCTTTATCGAGATATAACTGACACAATAAACTGGTCACATTTAAAGCGTATGATCTGATAGGCTGCCGCGTGCGTGCACACCTGTGAAACCGTCACCGCATGCACGACAGTGAACATGTCCGTCATCTCCAAAAGGCTCCTCGTGAATGCATGCCTTCGCCTGCTTGCTTTTAACAGCTTCAGTGACGTGTAATTTACATAACATAACCTTTGCCCATTTTAAGCGTGTAATTCAGTCAATTTTAGTATATTTACAGAGTTACACAGCCGTCACTACAATCCACTTCCAGACCATTTCTATGCATGTCATCCCCTCCCCCCACCAAAGAATCCTTGGAGG
Source organism: Rousettus aegyptiacus (assembly GCF_014176215.1). NCBI lineage: Eukaryota > Metazoa > Chordata > Mammalia > Chiroptera > Pteropodidae > Rousettus > Rousettus aegyptiacus. The sequence continues at coordinate 8,796,670 of NW_023416284.1, forward strand.
TACTTAGCTTTTTTGTTTATTTTTAATTTTTTAAATCATGATAAAATACACATCAAATGTACCATCTTGACCATGTTTAAGTGTACAGTTCAGTGGCATTAAATACAGTCTCATTCACATCTCCAGAACTTTTTCATCTTCCCAAACTGAAACTCTACGTTAAAGAAAAACTCCCTCTTCCTCCCCCCACCCCAGCCACCTGTTCTTTCTGCCTCTGTGAATTCGAGCACTCTCGGTGCCTCGTGTCAGTGGACTCTTACGGTATTTGTCCTTCTGTGACGGGGTCGTTTCACTTAGTCCTCAGGGTTCTTCCACGTTGTAGCACGCGTCAAAATTTTATTCCTTTTGAAAGCTGCATAATACTCTGCTGTATGGATAGACCACGTTTTGTTTATCGATTCGTTCATCAGTGGCGACTAGATGAGACCACACGTGTGCAGCACGCGGCGCGGGCTGTGGCACACGCGTGTGGTTCGCCGCCGTAGCATAGTGGTGAGGACTTACGAATGGCAGAGCACGCGCCACGCTCTCCCGGGGCGAGGGCGGCTTTCCCGCCTCTCCCCAGCCTCCGGAGTCCCTGGCAGAATGCCCATGTCCGGTAGGCACTCCAGGCTCAAACGCCCTTGATTTTATTTTTTTTTTTAGAATATCGCATTCAACCTGCATCCTTCACAGGGTTAGAAGCAGATATTGGAGCAGTAACACAAAGAACAAGGAGATAATCTGAAAAAAAAAAAAAAAAAGAAATGGATTGTGATTTCTTGAGTAAATCATTGACCAGTGTTTGTTCAAGCTGATGTGAATTCGGCAGTGGGTATCGATTGTCACAGTTAATCCAGGTGACTGACAACCAGCTATTTTAAAGAGAGTGTGGAAGAAATCAGGAGTATAACATACGCTCCCTCGAAAACGATACAGAAAAACCATAATACCACAGAGAACAGAAGAGGATAAAAAGAAAGAGAAAAGGCATTAGCGTGTATTTTTAAACTAATGTTTCTAAAAACAGGGTTGTTGATAACCAACCTTGACCTCAGGCTTCGTATACCTTCCAATGTAAGCGCAGCCCAGGGCTAGCTTGCAATGTGACTTTTTTTTTTTTAGTTTGCTTTTCCATGCCTGTTTCCTTGTAGTACCAGCAGTACTTCCTGAGAAAACCTTGGTAGGGCAGGTCTGCTAACTTGAGAAAAACAACTTCAACTTGCCAACTACAGCCACCCTCAATCAATAAGCTTTAGAGGAAAAATACTTTATTTTTAGTTTTTGGACCCAAAGAGCCCTTTGGAGTCTCTGCTGCATTTATACATCTTTGGCACTGTCCCCTTTGGGGACTCTGTTGTTAGGGCAACTTGTGCTGCAAGCAACCAGCTCTATCTAGCCCACCTCATGGGGCTGAGAGTTCAGGGTACAACCCCAGCCAGGGCTCGAAACCAGCGCCCCTGTTTATACCCCCATATTCACAGCAGCTCGATCACAGTAGCCAAGAGGTAGAAACAACCCAAGTGCCCATCGATGCCGAAGGGATGAGCACTCCATGGTATGTACAGACAGACAATGGGGTGTCGTTCAGCCTTAAAAAGGAAGGAAATTCCGGCACCTCTCCCAACGTGGATGAACCTTGAGGGCATTATGCTAAGTGAAGTCAGCCGGCCCCAATAGACAAATGCCGTATGATCCCACCTACATGAGGTACCTGGAGTAGGCAAATCCACAGATCGGAGGCAGAGTGCTGGTGACCAGGAACTGGGGGGGCAAGGAATGGAAGCGGTCGTTTAATGGAAATAGAGTTTCAGTTCTGCAAAATAAAAATGTTCTGGAGATCTCACAGCAACGTGAATATACTTAACACCGCTGAACTCTCTATGTAAAAATGGCTGAGATGATACGTTTTATGTGTTATTTACCTCAAGTAAAAAAAAAAATCAAACACTCAGTCTCATGCTGGCTACGGTTCTCAAGATGTTCTCGAGATTGCTCCAGGTCCTGGTATCCAGCCAAGTCTCTCTGGATCTCTTCGGCTCCGATTGAATCCCATACCCCACCACCAAACGAATCACTGTGGCCAGGGAATGTGATTGGCTGATTGCTCAGCCCCGCCCACAATAATTAGCTGAGAGAGGGAGGGAGGGTCCTCAGAATCTCCAAAACAGTTAAGTGGATACTGGCCTGTCCCGGACAGAAGTGGAGCCCTGGAGGCATGCGACATGACCCCTCCGGTTAGTGCCCTTGCAAGTAGTTGGTGGTGAGGCACATTTACCTGAGCACCCCAGCATGAAAGGGAATTCCTAGCGAAGTCTCTAAATTTGTTTTCTAGGAAGCTGGGGTAAAATGCATTAAAATTTACCCCTTCTCACCTTCAGCCCATTCATTCAATAAATCTTCATCAAGCCAATGGGAAAGGTTTAAAGGAACGATTGAGGCAAGACAGCCCCTGGAGAGGGGAAGGAAAGCGGGGGTCAGGGTGGATGGAGAAGTTAGCAGGGCAGGCGCAGGACACCTCACTTCCTAGAGGAAAGAAAATAAGAGAGCACGGCTGGAGAAACCGAGAGGGTGACAGTGGGGAGATTCAGAACTACACAGACAACAGCGGAGGTCTGGAACACCGCCAAGCCTGCTCCTGAGACCGAGGTAAAGTGGGCCGATGTCACTGCGAATGCTGGGACAGACATCCCCAGGCTTGAGTTCCCTGAATGCTGTTCTCACCTACTCCAAGAGAGGGTCCCAGGATCCTTTCCTGACCTTCCCCGGGAAGGACCGTAGCTAAAGGGTTGGTCCAGGAGCCTGGGTGAGCGGGGAACCTTCCTCTGAAGGTACAGGAAGTTCTGAAGACGGGGCTCCCCCATTTTGAAAGTGCTCTGTCCCACTTCTCACTCTGCAGCGCTGAGCTCAGGTTCTCTAGAAGAAATGTGACCCCCTGGGGATTCGCCGTGTGGCCCTACATAGGCGGCGAACTTTTGAACTTAGCTTCCGACTCAGTGGTTTTTTTGGTTTTGGTTTTGGTTTTTTTTTTTTGGCCAGGAGAACTGGGAGGGAGAGGAAGGTGAGAGGAGACAGATCCAGGAGAGACCGAAAGGGAGGGGAGAGAAGAAAGGAGAGAGACAGAGACTCAGAGAGGAAGAGAGAGGAGAGTGAGAGAGGCCGTGAGGCCTCGATCCCCGTTCCCTGCCCACCAGTCCCTGAGTGCCGGGCCGGCTCCTCAACCTCTGCCAGCCTCTCCTGGAAAACAGGGATAAGGAGACATCCTCCCCTGAAGGACTATGGTGAGGAGGAGACAGTGAAGTGCAGTAAATGACAGCACTCACCGATGTCATCGTTTAACCGTCAGGCACAGGGAGAAGCCACTGCTAAGCATTAAACCAAGACAACAGCCAGGCGTCAGAACCTCCTGCTCAGCGTTTGCTTCTCCGTGGTTGCGTGGATTGTGATGTGCTCTTCATCCTGAGTAGCTACAAATATTATATACCCCAGGGCGAGACAAAGAGGGGCTCCCTGGGTAGATATTTATGGAGCATCTGTCGGGAATCAGGTGCGCTGGGTGTTGAGGATCAAAGGTGAGTGAGATGGTCAGGTCCCTGCTCTTGGCTTCGAGGGGCAGATGGAGGAGGAGTGGCGGGCGGGTGCGCAGCGCAGGGCAAGAGAAAGCAGGCCGCGGGGTCCCCGCAGGCTCGCATCTCCGCGACTTGCTCGTTTATTCCGTCAGCCAGTATTTGAAGGCCTGCTCCGTGTGTGCCGGGCCTGTATTCTAGGTGCTGAGGATACATGCCGATCAAGGTAGACCAAAAGCCCTTGTCCTCTGAGAAGTGACATTCTGCCAGCTCGGCAGCTCACCAGCAAATCGAGTATCTTCGGAAGGAAAGTCACTAGGTCTGGCTCAGCCTCAGTCTCATCGAAGAGCGTGGGGTGCATTAAATGAGTTAATGCATGGGAGCTCCTCGGCAGGGCGCCTGTCATGAAGGCTGTGCCCAAGAAATGGTGGTGTGGTACCATGCAGTGAGACCCGTGGTGGGGACCACCATCCCAATCCTGGAAAGAGTCTGGGGGAAGTGACTTAAGAGCCAAGACCTAGGACTGCAAATCACACGGCTGGGACAAAGGGCTGAAGGTCACCCTAGCCAGTCGTCACCTCCCCTGACCCTCCTGTCTGCCCCCGACAGGTCTCCTTCCCATGGGCCAGGGGTCCAACACCTTGGCTACGGCCGCCGCCGCCGTGGGCCACACAGCAGCCAAAGCAGTCACCCTCGCCACCGCAGATGCCCTTTCACCCAGGCCTCCGGCCAGTGCCAGTGCAGAAGAGCTGGTCCCAGGGGTTCCCCAGACCCACCAAGGCCCCGCCTGCCTCCCAGAAGCGGCCCGTGAGTGCCAACGGGAAGATTTTCTCTGTCGTGGTGAACAGCACCCACCGGCCGCCTGTCATCAAGCAAGGTATTTCACAGGTGCTTCTGCCAGTGGCTTAGGGGACGGGCTTGTAGCCGCAAGGATGGGTCTTGCTTTTTGTTTCTTTTCTCTGACTCTAAAAGTAGAACATAGTCAATCGTAGGGGGAAAAAATTGGGATAAACAGGAAATAAGAAAAGAGTTGAAGATCAGCAGTCGCCCTCGTCATCTGATTGTCCCTGTAGACTTCTTGGTGCAAATCCTTCCAGACTTTGCTCTGCCCACATACACACGTTGTCGGCACCTCTCTGATGAGTGCGTGTGCGTGTGTGTGTGTGTGTGTACGCACACGTACGCATACATATGAATGTGTGGCAGGATCTACATTTACACTTTGACTCAGATGTGCAGAAATATTGGTCACTGAAATCCCCTCTTGCCTTAGGAGGTTTTTAAATATTTCATTACCATTTTACAGGCGAACGGACACTGGGGCTTACTGAGGAAAGTGACTTCCCCAGAGGTGACATATTCAGTCTAATCCAGTCTAATGTTTTTCAGTCACTCTTACGCCTGGCTGTCTCCGCGACTGTCCCCCACAGCCTGGCCACTTTGGGGACACACAGCCTTCAGGGTTTCTTCCCCTCGCGCTCTCCGCCGGAAGGCCTCATGGCACGTGGGGAGGAGGCTTCCTGTCTGTCATCGTCCTTGTGACCTCAGCAGCCTCGGCGCCAGAGCAGCCGCGCTGACTTAGTTCCTGGCCTGATTCCTGGGTCTCCTCCAGGGCCTCTGCTTTGAAGGTCCCATTCTCTGTCCTTTGTGTCCCAGCCCCAGCTGCTCTGAGTCTCCAGGTCTCTCAGTGGCTCCACACCTGCCCTGGCCTCGCTCAGGGCCATTCACCTAGTCACCTCCTTCAGCCATGCAAACGACAGTTATTATTATGAAATATACTAAGGAGCAAATGAATCTCTGCAGTTTACATCATCATCATCATCATCATCATCATCATCATCATCATCAAACGCACACTCATGTACCTACCACTCAAGTTAAAAAATTACTCAGCCATTTCCTCCCAACATTTTAATATGAACATTTTCTAACATACCACGAAGTAAAAAGAATTTTCTAGAGAATTCCCCCACATACCTGATTCTACCATTAACAATTTTTTCTGTCCTCTTTATTGCCTGTCTATTGGTCTTTCCATCCTCCTATTCATTCATTAATCCGCCTTTAATTGATGCCTTTCGAAATAAGTTACACACATCTGTAGTCTTCTCCCTAAGTACTTTAGTATGTGTACCATTAACTAGAGTACAACAGTCTTTCTTTTTGATGTAAAATTGTCATGTAATATGTATTAGTTATCAATTGCTGCGTAACGAATTCTCCCCAAATTTAGGAGCCTAAGGCAATAATAAATAAATTAAAGGATTATCTTAGTCCATGCGGGTCAGGAACGTGGCAGCGTCTGAGCTGGGCGGCTCACGGTCCCCTGTTGGGCTGCAGTCATTCGAAGGCTTGACCGGGGCTGGAGAATCTGATTCCAACATGCAGCCCTCACATGGCTGTCAGCAGGAGGTTTCTGCTCCTCGCCACAAAACGACTCTCCAGAGGGCCACTGGAGTGTCCTCACGACATGGCAGTTGGCTCCTCCTGCACAAGCGGACCAAGAGAGCAAGATAGAAATTGCAGTGTCTCTTATGACCAAGCCCCAAAAGTCACTCTCTGTCATTTCTGCAACATCCTGGTGGTTACACACAGTCAGCGTTGTCCAGCGTGGGAGGAGACTGCGCATGGGCCTGAATACCCAGAGGCGAGAATTCTGGACAGTCGTGTCTGAGGCTGGCTACCACACTCTGCCCTCTGGTCCTCAGTGATTCACCCCCCTCTCCCACATGTCAGGGGCCCTCACCCTCTTCCAAGGCCCCCAGAGTCTCACTCCACTACGGCATCGGCTCAAATTCCACAATCTCACCAAACGAAGCTCACGGGTGTAGTTTCGGTTCATTCAGCCTGAGTGCTGTTTCTAGCAATCCGAAGACCCGTGAACTACAGAGACACGTCCCTCTGTCCCTCCCGCCCAACATACATTGGTGGGACAGATACGGCATAACGGCAGCGGGTGCTTCTCTTGTCCAAAAAGGAGAGAGACAGGAAACACACAGGAGGCCCTGGCCCGAAGCAGCTCTGAAATCCAGCCAGGAAAATGTTGGCAGTTTCTGGTTTGGGCTTTTGTCCTGCCCTTCCCCAGGAATGACTGTTCATGGCTCTCGTCTCGACACTCCTGTCCCTTGGTTCTGTCCTCTGAGTTGTTCTTCCTGTTCCATGAAAGAGTAGTATATATTTGCAGCTATAGAATTTATAATCCGCTTCCTGCCCGTAGAAGCATGGGGGTCCACAAGCTCCTCCTTTTACTTTTGTGAGTTTCTGTCAGAAGTTGGCAGTGTTTCTTATTGGGGTTCACCATATTAGGCAAAAGCCATGCCCACAGCTCTCTTCTGAATTCTTTTCCCACCATGGAATTGATATTCCTGTTCTAGAATTTCAAATAAACAGAATCATGTAGTTTGGATTCTTTTGAGAAAGGCTTTTTCACTCAGCATAACGTCTCTGAGATTCATCCATTTCTATGTATCATGAGTTTGTTCCTTTTTATTGTCAAGAAATTCTGTTGTGTGAACATGGAGTTTTTTAATCTATTCTTTTATTGTTGGACACGTGAGCTGGTTCTCTTTCTTTCTTTCTTTCCTTTCTTTCCTTTCTTTTTTCTTAGCTGCTTTAACTTTCCCACCAGCATGGGGACTCCTACTCAGAGCAACCGACTGCCCCTCAGCTGAGTGGCCTGTATGTATAGGGGATCAAACAGACTATGCTGAATATTTTTTAAATAAGCCACAGGTCTTGTGACAATCATTAAGGCATCACAGGGGCCTCAAGAATTTGACTAAGATATTAGAGTCAAAGCCTGCTCCAGAAGAGGTTTTTTAAAAATCTCACTTCTTCCTTTTCCCTTCTTTTTAAACCCATTTATAGATGTTGGCAGGAAAGGAGGTATTGGGTTAAGAAGAGGGAAACAAAAGAGAAAATATGCTAGTCCTGTGCTTTCTGACATGGCAGCCACCAGCCACACATGGCTGTTGGTCACCTGGGATGCGGCTAGCGTGACCGAGGAACGACATGTTCAATTCTAATTAACTTAAATTTAAAAAACTGATATTTGATTCAGTTTGTTGGAAGGTTTGAAGTATGCCTGGAACATCTCGGATATGCAAATCTATTCTTCCAACTGTAAATTTTTGTGAAATCTAAATACAGATCGAACCTTCCCATTGAAAATTTAGCTTCCAAATTGAGATGCCCCATGAATATAAAATGAACCCTGGATTTCAAATACTTAGAACCAAAAAGAAAAATAATATAGAATATCTCAATATTTTTTGTCTTGATTACGTGTCGAAATGATATTTTCCTATATTAAATAAAATGCATTACTAAAATTAACTTCATCTCTTCCTTCTATGTTTTCATGTGACTACTAGAAAATTTTAAATTGCATATGTAGCTCACATGGTTTTTCTATCAGACGAGGCTGCCCTTGTCGGTTTAGCACTCGGCCGCACGGGATCCAAGAGGGTGAGGTGGGGGAAGTGAGCTTCAAATAAAAGCTTTCTCACGCTCGAGTCAGTTGGGGGAAGTGGAAGGAGAGAATGGGCAGCCTCCTCCAGACGTGGGGAGGAAGACGGAAGGAGAAAAGCAGAGTATTTGAGAGAGAGAGAGCCGCCATCTTGGGTCTTGGGGCCCAAGGCTTGTTCCCCACCCGCCCACATACATGCACAGAAGCTGAGAGAGCGTGGAATGAGTGTGCTCAGGGTCCTCCGAGCACCCCTGCTTTCCAAACTCCGAGACCAGGCATCCGCTGGCACCCAGCAGGGCCTCTCCCCTGAGACCCGCCAGGGGATGAGTTCACCACTCTAGGGGGGAGTCGGGGGGCACCCGTTACTGCCAGGAGGTTCGTGTGCCCTGGTTCCGGAGCCAGACCGGCTGGCTCAGACCCTGACTTCGCCCCTGTCCAGGTGTGTGGCCTCAGGCACCTTGGTTTCTCAGCATCTCAGCGGGGCCGGCCACAGTACCTGCCTCACAGCGCTGTCGTGAGAGCTAGCGTTTACACAGGGAAGGCACTGGTGGCCAACGAGCCTTTCATGAGTTGCTATGAGTGTGAGCCCGGCATGGCGCTTTCATTCCAAACAATACTCCCAGGCACCTTTCCCCACCAGCACGTGCCAAACAGAACCGAGACGAGGTGGGGCCGGCACTGGGGTTCGACCTCCTCCTAGCCGTGTGAGCCTGGGCGGAGGGTTTCTCTCTCTGGGCACCAGTTTGCACATCTGTAAAATACGATTAGTAAACTCATTTCGAGGGCCACAAACTGAGACATGGTCCTCAGCCACATAGTCAGGGAGATTGACGTGAACAAAACGATCACAGGACGGCATCTATAAAGTGGTAACACCCGGCAGGAGAGGCACCTGGTGCCGCTGGAGCTCATGATTGTAGGACTCGACTTAGTTGCGGGATCAGGAAGGTGTCCCCGAAGGAGTGACACTCAAGCTGAGTGCCAGAAGGCAAGTGACAGTCACTAAGTGCACAGGGAGCGGCATTCTAGGTGGGAGGGACTGTGGGTGCCAGAGCCGGGTGGTGGGCGAGGTGGAGTGAGCGAGACGAGATGGTCAGTGTGGCTGAAGGGCGGGCCCCAAGAGGAACGTGCTCGAGACCACGTAAAAAGATCAGTGAGAAGTGACAGCCAGTGTCAGACGGGGCGGGGACGTGACCCAAGGTCCAGCTACACGAGGCGGTGTCTGACATTGGATATGGTCCCCACCACAGGGAAAGCGACTTGGGCATAACTGAGAAGGGTTCTGCTTGTTTTGTTTGAGACCTGGGGTTGGGGGGGGGGGCGGATTACTGGCTCTAAAACACATCGATAAAAAATGCAGAATCAGAATTAATAAGTGATTGAACAAATGTCCACAAATGTGACAGTGCACACTTCATTCATTGTTCATGTTGACGCTCATTAATGTTTCATTACCTTTGAAAACAATGGGTTCAGTTTCTCACTTCACGAGAAGACGAGAATGTGCCCAGAAATCACAGTCAGTTGGAAATTTAAAATACAGCACTTGGAGCCAAGTAATCTCAGAAGCAGAGTTACAGAAATCCTTTCAAAAGTTTCTGCACCAAAAAAAAAATTTGTTCAGTGTAAATGACACTAAATTGTGCTATGTTTGGTGTGACATAGAGTGGGGCTTCCCACATAACAATGTCAGAACCCCCGAAAGTCATTTCGACAGCCCTTGTGGCAGCGGGGATAAGTTTTAAAAAATCAGAAAAACCAAATGTCTGTCAACGGATTCTAGTCAAATGCACTTCAGCATATTGTACAATGGACGACCTTGGTGCTGTTAAAAGAAGACAGTAAACCCACGAATGCTGACATGGGAAGAGGTTTCGCTATATCGGCAGGTGAAAAGGCAAGCTGGAGAAAAATCTCTGCAATGTAAATACACGTTTTGTTTGTTCGTTTGTTGTGAAGATGTAATCGGGATTAAAAAATTAGCGAACAGTTAGTGCTGAATGCTCCACGCCAGGGGCAGGAAACTTTTTCTGTAAAGAGCCCATGGCAAGCAGTTTACCTTTGTGGGCTGTGTCATCTCTGCCAATATGACTCAACTCTGCCTCGGCGGTGGAGAGCAGAAGCAGACAATAGGTAGATGAATGCGTGGGGCTGTGTTTTTTAAAAAACTTTATTTACAAAAACAAACAGAAGGCCAGACTTGGCCATAGCTGGCCAGCCCCTGCCCTGTCGCTATTTAGTGCTCAAATAGGCCTTTCTAACAGAGCCTGTTAGTGACCCTAAATTGTGTACGTGTAAACTAAGCTCTTATGTGGCACAGAACAAAGTCTGGAAAGAGACACATCAAAGTGAATCAGCCCAGGTAACAATGGGAGCGAGGCATGAGGTGGCTTTTTCCCTTCCGAGTGTGTCTGTAACGCTTTCATTGTTTTTCAACGAACATATACACAGCTTTTAATTTTTTAATTGCGTGAGATGTACATGTAATGCACAGGAAGTGAATGTGAGGGTGAACCTGGCCACCTTCTTTCAGACCTCGGGGACATTCACAGTCTCCTCTGTGTTCTCTTTGACCTTGTGCGTTAGTGTGGCGGAATGTCATGGAAGTGTCGGAGCAGTCAAAGGCTGAGGGGATTCCCGAGGCGCGACCTTCCCAGGAGATTCATGTGGACCAGGACCTGGACCAGCAGGACAAGGTGAGGGGTCTCGGCGGGGAGGACAGCCCAAGGGGCGGCAGAGGGATTGCCACGGCCTCTTGTTCTCTGTGGCCTAGAAGCACCATTTTTACTCCTTCCAAGAAACCGCTTCTTATTCTCAGGATTTTCAACTAAAACTGGTGACTGTCCGTTTTATCCCAAATAATAACATTGACAGCCACAGTAGACCGAGCACCCACTGTGTGCTGGACTGTGTCCTGTGCACTTGACATTCAGTTAGCTTATTGTTCTTCACGGTCTTCAAAACAGACTTTTACCACCTTCACCTTACAGGTGATGATGCTCAGCGTTCAAGTAACTCGCCTGAGTTTGCACGGTGCGAGGGGCAGGGTCAGGATTCACGTCCAGGTCCTGTTGACTTCCAGGCCGGCCCTTCTAAGTCCCACACAGTAACCGGTCCACCACGATGGACGGGACAGTGGCAGGGAAAACATGTTTCCCAGCAGGAAGACGTGAGCACTGAGGTCGGAGAGAGAGACAGAACCAGAGAAGTATAGAGAGCAAAACGGGAACGGGAACCAGACAGGTGAATTCAAGCGATCCTGGGAAGGAAGGGTCCAGGGTGATTCCTCCCTTAGACACAGCCTGACAGTGATCCTAGAAGAAGCGGCCGAACGGCCCCTTGCTCTCCATAAGGCCCAGGGCCTGAGCCAGCAGCACGTCCAGAGTCTCTGAGCTGCTGAACCACCTGGGGTTCTTGCTAGACACAGGAATACGCAGCCTCAGGTGGCCGGGGTCTCTGACACAAGTGTCCCAGGACCAGACTTTGAGAAACGTGGCAGTAAAGTGAGAAGCCAGCCTCGGATGCTGTAGCAGTTAACCTGTTGCTGGGTCACGAGCCAGCCCAAAACTTAGTGGCTTAAAACAGCAATCGTTTCTCACAATCTACAGGTTGCCCTGGGAAGTTCCTCTGCTGGTGTCCCCTGGCCTCCCTCATGTCACTAGGTCAGTGGGCGGCCTCTTAAGAACTTGCGTAGAGATGATTTAACATCACTTCCACCACATTCCCTTGGTAAAAGCATGTCGCAGGGCCAACCCAGATTTGGGGGGCGGGGGGGAATAGGTTCTACCACTTGATGGCAAAAGCCGCAAAGTATTTATAGCCGTTTCCCAATCCACCCCAGTTATTAAACTGAAAACACAGTGTAACCACATATATATATTTTTTCTATTTATGAGCCATTTATGCCCCGACTTGCCAGGACTCCTTCGAGTGCGTTAGCATTTACTGGCCCATCTTCTTGGAAAGTCTAAAGGCCGGCTCCCTTCAGGCATGGCTCAGCCCAGGAGCTCAGACGATGCTATCGCAACACCGCCCCCCCCCACCAGCCTCTCCCCGCCATCTCCCTCAGAAGAAGCCAGGCTTTCTGTCACGGCCTGGCTTCACGTGCTCCACGGAAAAGACAAACTCAAGCCAGCCAGCCCACAAATGTATAAAGTTTATGATCTACAAGGAGTCGAGATCCTTTCCCTCTGTCTTCGACATGTGACATCTCTGAGAAAACTCTAACTGACCGGTCTGGGTCGCGTGCACGTGGAGTGGGGGGGCAGGAAGGAGCAGGGCACAGGATTTGCAGTCCTACCAACACCTCGAGGAAGGGGGGACGCCCCCTCAGGGCAGGGCGCAGGCCTCACCCAGAAGGGCAGAAAGCAGGGCCGGACGCCACGCCCTGCAGGCTTCTTTGTGCTCCAGTGCTCAGCACAGGGCCTGGCACAAGGTAGCTGCTCAGTTAATGTTTGTGGCATGACTCGTTCATAAGCACCTGGCTGAGCATGGAAGCTCTGGGCGACTGGTAACTGGGTAAAACAAAGCAGGCTGCCCAGGAGTACAGAGGGTTCGATGCTCTCTCTTGACGTTTTGCCGTAAGCATTGGCAGAGACCCAAAGGAAGACCCTTGGCAGCAGTTGGCAATGCCCGACGGGCTTCCTCGTGATCAAGACCCTGTCCTCCCACGGGTCAGGGAGCTAGGAGTTGGTGAGGCTGACCGGTCAGCTCCCCCGGCAATGAGCCGGCCTAGAAATTGCCCCTTACCTCCTTCCAACCAACAGAAAATTGTTAGAAGAATAGGAATGTCTTCAAAAGCAGAAATTCTATAACTGCATTTGAAAATGCATCTGGAGAGGTTTTGTTTTTTTCTTCCCCCAGTCTTTCTGACATTGTATTAATGACTTCTGGTGAGAAGTTTGGGGGACTCCCCCCCCCAGGGGAAACGTCAAAATTCTGTGGCTGCGGAGCTTTTTTTCTTTTGGAGAGAAAGAGAGAACTGGGTTAATTATACCTGTGGGTAAAGTCAGCCAGCAATTTGTTTCTTCCAGCCCAGAGTCTGCATGAGCCCACACAAATAAATCACCATTCCTGTCTCATTTACTTTCCAGATTCAGTTCCTGGAATAAATTTTTACATCAATAACCAACAGAGGCAGAGAGTACCAAGAGAGAGGAAGGAGGAAAAGAAATATTTCAGAACGTATTAGATTGCCGAAGTTAAAAATAGCCCTCGTGATAGTCAGAATGTGGTCGAATAGAATGTCGTTTTTCTAATTACCCTTCCTAGGTCCCCACTGTGTCGGGCTGAATGCTATAAATAAAAAATTTTTAAAAAGTAGTATAAATAAACTTTCTAGCAACAAAAGTTCCCAACTGGGATCCTTGTTCTCAGTATGAAAGTATAATTTTAGGGGAAAGAAAAGTTATAGTTTCTGTGAGGCATAGGTACCCATTTACAGGAGTCTGTATATAAGCAGACCATTTTAACCAGGTGAGGCTTTCCAGGTGGCAGAGAGTCTTGAAAGGCTGTCTTTCCCCTCCCTGCCTGTCCTCACCTTCCCAAAAGAATTACACTGCTTTTTTCCTACATTTTTATAAGTGGGCACAGCCTTGCCCCCAGACCCACCCCTAGTAAACATCCCGTCTGGCCTCCACCCAGGATGAAATAATTCTTCTGCTGGGGAAAGAAGTCAGCCGTCTCTCAGATTTTGAACTTGACTCTAAGTACAAAGATGCCGTCATAGCCAGCCTGCAGAACGAAGTGGCCAGCCTGAGCCAGAAGCTGACGGAGACAGCCACCTCCCGGCAGAGTGAGAGGGAGATCTCGCAGAAGTTTCAGGTGCTGGACAAAAACATCGATGCCAAACAGAAAGAGATCCAGAACTTGAAATGCCAGGTAGGACTTGGGGACAAGTGGGCCGAGGCCTAGGAGTCATGACACAGGGTGACAGCTCTCGGGTAGAGGAGGGAGCCACCCACGTAGTTAGGGAAGGGGTGGGCAGCCCGGCACGGTGGGTAAGAGCGCACGTCCCAGGGATTAGAGACCTGGCAGCTTCCTAGCCTAGTAAGAACGGTATCAACTTGGACGAAGGACCTACCATGGGCAAGCACTGACCCAAATGCTTTAGAGGCTCATCTAAGCCTCACGACCCCTGACACGTACCGTTCTACAGACGAGGAGACTGAGACAGGCTCAGAGACACCCGGGAACTTGTTACAGCTGGCACCGCAAGTCGGCGGTGACGGCGCGATCTGAGCTCGGGTCCGCCTCCTTGCAGACCCCACGCTCTCACCCCCCACTTCATATGTCCACCCAACTCTGTTGCTTCAGTGACCACCTCTCACATCCACCCAGCCCCGGCCAGAAAGAGCTGTGGGCAGTTAGCTGGAGACGGGGAGGATGGGCCCCCACCCCTGCCCCCACCCCCGTCCCCCCCCCCCGTTCCCCACCCTCCGCCGTATGTTCTAACACTCATGCCTTTACCAGACCCCTGAGGGCAGTTGCTGGCTCACTCGTGGGGAATTTCATCCAACAAAAATTCTCCACCTGGAACTTCTGGAATTACCAATCATGTTCTTTCTCTTGAAACTAGACCCATTTTTTTTAAGACCTACATTAAAATTGGCCATAGATCGTGTACATAAATTATATCTCAACAAAGTTGATAAAAAAAGAGAAGAAAAGAAAAGAAAAAAAAAAAAAAGCAGCCCGGCCACTGAGGAATGTTGGCCTCAGTGCGTAAGGCCACTTAAAACGGTGGCCGCGCGTTGGGCCTCTGTTCTCTGGTTCCCTGGAGCTGCCTCGCCCTTCTGCAGTCAATTCGAGGTGCACAGTCTCGTTTCTGGACGTGGTGCCCTAGGAAAGGACACAGGTTATTCACGGTGAGCCTAGAAGGTTCTGACAGGAGGCTGTAAGCTCCATGAGGGCAAAGGCCGGACCTGATCACTGTCCAGAGCTCCGACAAGACCATGTCTGTCCGTTTGTCCATTTGTTCACTTGTCCATTCATCTGTCCATTCATCTGTTCATTCATCCATCTATTTGTTCATTCATTCAAATAAATATTCGTAGTGTGCCTATTCTGAGCCATGCCCTCTGCCAGGCTCTGGGAACTCAGCGGAGAACAAGGCAGACGTGATCCTTGCCTTCCCCTGATTATGCTCCAACGAGGGAGCCGATGCTCTAATGTTTAAACGGACAAATGACTCTCTTTTGGACCTGTTTTTGAAAAAACAACAAACAAAACAAAAGCAGCAGGTCCCGCAGGAACTCTACTGCAAATAGCTAGCTAGCCACCCTGATGTGTGGCTGACTCATCGATGAGCATCTTTTTCTTAAACTGAACCCAGTTTGGCCATTGGACGGAGAAAGATCCCTTTCAGTTACTCTCCCATTTCAGAGCTTTCCTGAGCAAAAGCGACATGTCTTGTGCAGATATATGGACAAAGAAGAATAATTCCCACATCTTTTTTTTTTTTTCGTAGTTGAAAATAATATTTGACGTATAACATTGTGCAATTCCCACAAATCTTTTAGTGTCAGTGAGTAACAATTTGGGTATTATTTAGAGTGGTTAGTGATGTCTGGAGAAAGGGTTTTTTTTTTTTTTTTTTAACAAAGAAATTATCCAGAAATAATTACATGGACTCATCATTCTGTTGCCTTCTCCCACCCCTTGATCTTCACTTATAACTGAAGGAGAATATGTCATAACAAGGCATATCTCAACTAGAGGCTGCAGTTGGTTTGAACTCAAATCGAGTGTGGTCCGCTCACATTTTAGTTTCTTAAATAATCTATCACCTGCGGAAAATTCAGCCAGAAGTGTAAACCGCATGGCAGGTCAATTTATTGGTCTGATTATTTTATATGCTCTCTGTGGTTCCCTGACAGCAGGCGTGTAATGATTGGCTCTCAAAGACCGTCGATCTGCAACAGTACCACCAGGAAACGGTTCCCCCCATGGGTTCTCAGACACCTGTGCCTGAAGCGATCACTCCTGACACGCTTAACTTTCTTATCATTCAGTGTCTGTTTTACTACACGGCGTCACAGACGTTAAACTTCTTGGTATTTGTGCCAATGACAACATGGATACTTATTTTGCCAGCGAAAGAAATAAAGGGATTTTGAAGACTATCTGGAGTTTCCCCACAATCTAAAATCCTAAGACTTAGATTGAATGTGTTATATCTGTTAAGAGCACTGGAGTCTTTAGCGGGGCGGTGTATGCTTTCCCTCCCCTTCTGGAAGTTTGTGTTTTGCCTTTGGTATCATGCAAATAAAAGCATTAATCTGAGAGGAGATCATTTTAATTATTCCAAGTACCTGCTATGGAAAAGTTATGTTTCCCCAACAGAGAACAGTAAGAGGCAAAATAAATGTTTTCGCTCAAAGTTTCCAAAAAACGAAAGTGCAGAAGTGTAGCCATGGGGAGGGTGAGGGACAGAGCACTGTGTTCCCCCCACCTTCTAGCATTACCCCCTCCCCAATGTCTCAGACGCCCTAGGGGGTAAAAAAAAAAAAAATAAGTGTGACTTCCCCGAACGTCATGGCATCTGAACCATGGATGGTGCGTGAGAAGAGTCAGAAAATGAAGCGAAACCTTGACAGTTCTGTTCATTCCACCAGAGTGACAGTGACACGCTTTTCAGGGACAGACGCCGAGGACGAAGCCCACGCGTGCCGCCCGGCGGCGAGGCCCTCACCCGCGTCATGCGCGCGCCTCACCCTCATCACTTCCTTATCCCGTGCCCGCAGCGTGGCACGCCGGTTAACGGGGGTTCCTGTATTTCCTCTCCAGTGACAGTCACACTGGTGCTTAGGCGAGCCTAGACAAGCCTGACAAATGCACGAGAAATTTTACCGATCTGCCCGCCCCCAAGGCAGACGAGAGCAACTGAAGCAAAAACACACCGTGTCACGTCGGGTGAGAGGAGGGTCACGGCCGACAGCGACGTGCCGTGTGCAGCCAT
Source organism: Rousettus aegyptiacus (assembly GCF_014176215.1). NCBI lineage: Eukaryota > Metazoa > Chordata > Mammalia > Chiroptera > Pteropodidae > Rousettus > Rousettus aegyptiacus. The sequence continues at coordinate 8,813,642 of NW_023416284.1, forward strand.
TCTCTGGGCGCCCGAGCACACGTTAACCGGATCGGGACCACTGTCACCCATGTACCGAATGAAAAAAAAAAAAAATGAGACGATGACGTCCTCCCCGTTTTCACGCAGCCTGGAAGTGGCGGAGGCGGAACTGGAAGGCCACAGCCCGGCTGCCAAGTCCACACGATGCGTCACAGCCTCCGGCTTGTAATGCTGGGTCCTGGAGCCATGCAGCGAGGTGGGAAGAACTGCAACCAGGCCGCTAAAATCCAGATCTGAGTCGCAGCTCCACCTCCGACTAGCCGTGGGACCCTGAGCAGGCGACCTCGCCTCTCTGAGTCTCACCTTGCTCGCTTGGAGAAGGGGAGCAGAAATGGCACCATCGGGCCTTGAGCAATGCCGTGAGGAGCTGTCAAGGAAGTAACATCTGCGACCAGGTTCTCTTAGCTCTGGGATGTTCTGTGAGATACGGGCGCTTATTACGATGGTTGGAGCAGATTCATTTTATACCCTGCTCCCCTCTCTCAAACTTCACTCTGCACCCAGTCAGTGCTGGGTGATCTGGACCCAAGGCCTGGTCTATTTAGAGTTGAAAGTCCAAAGGTTGTCGAGAGGCTCCTTACGGGACCAGGCGGCAGCTGCACCTGAGCCCCTGTGTGGGCACGCAGATAAACGTTCATGTTTTGATCACATATGAAATGGTGGTCACTGAAGGAACAGGCCCTCTCCTGCCCCTTCCACTAGTCAAAACTAAACGCTTGGTTTCCCCGACACCCCAACCCAAGATCCATCTGACTTCTTTTGTCCAGCCCTGGAAAAGCACCGGCGTGTCCTGCAGACCTGGGCAGCCCCCTCCGCCCCCCACTGACTGCGCGATGCCTCCTCTGCCCACAGGTCAGTGCACTACAGAAAGGCTACAGCCAGGTGCTGTGCCAGACCCTGTCCGAGAGGAACTCAGAAATCACGACGCTGAAGAATGAGGGCGACACCCTGAGGAGGGACAATGCCATCACGGCAGGTGAGCGCGGCAGGTGAGCTCGGCAGGTGAGCCGCCGCCCTCCGCCCCCCTCCCACGGCCGGGGCAGACAGCACCAACCAGCCGGCCACGGCTCCTTTGCTCACTGAAGCGGCTACAGCCTCAGAGGTCTGAGCAGCGGCCGTCAGAGAATGAGAGTGTGTCCTCAAGAGAGGCTTTTGTTTTGCCATCCAGTTCCTGGGGCAGGGCCTGATCAATGTGGAGTGACTGTTATCTCTTAGCCCGATGTGCCGAGCGGCCTCGCCAGGGGGAACTCAGGACGCCGTGTGGCTCGGGCAGTTCCGTGAGCCAGCTTGCCACGAATACCAACTAGAATGTGGACGACTGGGGTTGCCGCTTTGAGACCCCCCGTTGTCTTGCCCATCAGTCTCATCCTAATTCTCTCGGGCCCAAGGGGAAACCTTTTTCTGTGACCAACAGAGGTCGCTCCACGCTAAAGAACCCGGGTGGGTGAGGGGCAGGCAAGGCGTGGTCCAGGGCACAGCTGTTTCTTCGCCTGGACTTCTTCATTCATTCAGCATGTTTCTCGAGCACCTGCTAGATGCCAGGACCTGTTCTAGGGACTGGAGAGAGAGCCCTGAGCAAAACTGTCAGGTGCCTGTCCTCATATTCGAGAGCGAGTGACAGATAACAAGTAAACAGGTGAACAAACAAGCCCGTTTCAGAGAAAACTCTGCAGCGTAATGGCGGGGTGCTTCAGGGGCCAGAGCGAAGGGAGAACAGCTTTGCGGGCGGGCCCAGACCAGGCTTTGAGACGGGAAAGGGAAGAGCAGTCCGGAGGCGAGGCAATGGTGTTCCAGGCAGAGACCCCAAGTGCAAAGGCCTGAGGCTGATGTGTGGGAGGGGCCGAAAGTGAGAGGTGCTGGAGCGATGGGAACCAGGGGCTGAGGGGCTGGCCGGGACACGGGCAGGAGAGAGCTAGGTCGCAGGCAGGAGTCTGGGTCTTATTCTAAGGGTGGTAGGAAATCACTGGGGTTTCTAAAGCAGAAGATGACATGTCTAGAGACCTGAAGAGGATGGGGCCATTCACAGAGATAGAGGGGCGGGGGAGAAGCAGACCATGGGGAGCAGGCACTGAGTCTGGTTGGGCACGTTGCCCTTAAAGTACTCAGTACACAGCAGGAAATGAGTTCATTGCCGGAAGGAAGAGCCACATATGAATCGCTGTCTCTCTGTGAACCTGCGTGCTGTGGGCCAGCCTGACCTCCGGCTTTTCCTCTGCCTCACTCTCTACCCACGTATTCCATTCCTCCCCCGCCCGCCAGGCCTCTGCTTGTGTGGTTCTCTAACTTGGAATGTCCTGAGATGTTTGCCGAGCACCTCCTACAGGCCAGGCGCTGCTCTGGACTCTGGGAATATAAGGATGAATTCTCCAGGCCCTTGTCTTGCTCCCCTACGTCGGCTCACCAGATCTCATCCAAGCTTCAAGCCTGTCTCAGACACCACTTTGTGTTACCCTCGGGCCAGCAGCATCGGCACCCCCTGGGCCCTTGTGGGAAATGCAGAGTTTCAGGCCTCCACCCAGACCTCCTGAAGCAGAATCTGCATTTTAACAAGATCCCGGGGGTTCCATATGCACATTCGAGTTTGAGAAGCATAGGGCTGGGTTATGCTGCAGTAACAAACAAGCCCCGGGGTCTCCATTGGCCACAGTTGGCCAACAGCGGTGGCGCGTTGACAGTAACCCTCATTGCCTCTTTGACCTCTGTGTCTTTTTTTTTTTTTTAAAAATAGGGCTGGTGTCATCTTTGCAAAAAGACGTGTTAGCAAAGGATGAGCAAGTTCAACAACTCAAACATGAGGTGAATCAACTAAAAAGCGAGAACAAAGAAAAGGATCACCAGCTAGAAGCCCTCAGCTCCAGGGTGAGTGCTGGCTGGGGCCCCGCTTTAAGTCACACCTTGGCAAAGTGAGGCCAGTGCCCAAGGGCACAGGGAGGACGGCCACTGGGTGAGTCAAACGTCCATCTGGAAAGACTGAAGGCCGGGGGCCAGGTTCCTGGCGGCTTTTCAAAGAACAGCATCATGTGTGGCTCAAGAATAAGCGAGAGGCGCATTCGAATCCAGCAAACATTTTCTGACACCTGTTCTAAGTTAGCTCGTTCAGTCCCAGGAACGAACGCGTGATTAGCATGTCTCGCCACTGCAGGGCTTAATGTCAGAACCGAGCAGGGTCTCTCCGGGGGGCGAGGAGGACCATGCTGGCTGTGTCGTGGCCCCAGTGGCCGCTGGTTTTCGGCTGGTTTTCGTAGCCACCGTCAAAGCAGAGTGTTTGAGGGTCCAGATGCAGACATGCAGACTCTCGTTTCCCCCGAGACGTTAGAGCATGTAAGAATTCCTCTGTGTGAAATGAGCTCGGTGGGCAGATTAAGAGCTTTCTAGGTATACCTCTGACTACTTACAAATCTTGCCTTCAATCCTCACCCTGTAGGACTTTAGAATCCTCACCCTATAGGATAAGATTTCTCTGTTTTAGTATGACTCGTCTGTTTTGATGAGTCAAGGTAAAACCTCATAGCTTGAATCTCAGGTGGCAGCTCAGGTTCACGGTGGCTGCCCGATGAGCTCGTTATGTCCGCCTGGACACTGGGGTGAGCATAAATCTTAAAGTTCCAAAGAAAAGGCAAAAGAAGTACTATCTGGTGCTTAGCACGAGCCCCAGTTTGGAGCTGGCACACGGCAGAGCCTGAGCTTTGGGGTCAGACGTGCGGGTCCAGCCCCAGAGCTCGCTTTCACTGTGACTGCTTTGGCCATCCTTTTCCCACCCGCGAAATGAGGATAACGAAATCCCTGTCTGAGAAGCGGGAGGCCAGTTTCACTCATGGCCTTCTGCCTCCGCCCCTGGTCGGCCGCCTTGCCGAGCCCTCTGCCTCTTTTTTTCTCCTGAGCAGATCGGCTTCCTAGGCACGTGCGACCTCTGTTTTGTGCGTGATGTGGGAGTGTGTGTTCGTGTGTGCGGTGGGGAGGTGCGGGGTGGGGCGTGTACAGCTGATGCTCAACGGAAGAAATACGGAGAAGCAGCGCCCGTTCGGCTCTTCTGCCCCCCGAAGTGCGTGTGCATTATTTCCCTCCCATCTCTCCTTCCTCCTTGACCTTGGGACGAGGCCTGCCTTCTCCTCTAGCCTGTGCTCGTCGGCTCCTCACCACCCAGGGCGTCGCTCCCGGGAACATTTGGGATGCCGATCTTCTTCTGTCTGTTCTGTTTTGTTTTGTTTTTGTTTTGTTTTTTTAAATTATGTATGTCATGGTGTTAATTTTAGAAAAATAAGTAGGTGGTTTTAAAAGGCAAAATTTTTGAAAAGAGAAGAAAGGAAATGCTACCCCAAGAAATCAACATTAATAGTTTAATGTATATTTTTCTAGTCTCGTTTCTGTAGCTTACCTAGAAATAAATAAATGACTTACATATTTCCTATCTCACGATGGAGTTATACTGTGCATATTTTAAAATGTTAAATACTGTTTTCTCGTGTCAATAAATAAAAGCTCTTTTCGTTGGTCTTACAAGCTACACAATATTTTCCTGGATGTACACAATGCATTAGAGCGGTCTCCTGTCACTGGAGGCTTGGTTTGCTTCTCTTCCTACCGCTAGCAACAAAGCACATCCTTGAACCTGCAGATTGGCTGGCGTCTCTGGTCACTGTCCTTAGCACACATTCCTAAAGCAGGAATTTCGGGGTCAAAAAGGAGACGTGTCTTTATGTCCTTAATGCCTGTCACCAAACCGCCCTCCGGAAAGGCCGTTCCGTTTACCCCTTCGCTGCCAGGACCGCTAAGTCTCTGAGGCGAAACCCGCATGAAGCGCTGAGAGCCGCCCAAGTTCGCCGGCGAGCCTCCTGCCCCCACGTGTCCCTGAAAGCCGTGCTCTGCTGGTCACAGGGTAAAAACACCTTGGTTCCTCTGTCCTGAGCATCCAGACCTAGGAGGCTGGGTGTTCCCTGTGGTGCGGCTCGCTGGCTTTCGAAAAAGAGTTTAGATGCTTTATTCCTCGGAAGTCAAGAGTGGGGTGACTCGGAGCCACTGTAGGATCCCCTGTGTCCATCAGACGCAAAGGGTCTTGTCTCGGAAGGTGGGGGTGTGATCGGATTAAACAGCAGGAAATGCTCTTCGGGGCCAACATGGGGACTTGGGACCCGCCTCCCCTTCTTCCCCCGTCCCCCGCCAGACAACCCCACGAGGCCTTGTCTTTTCTCTCCACAGTGCTCAGTGCTGGAAGAGGAGCTGAAGAGTGGAGATGCTCAGAAGGAGCGCTGGGAAGCCCAGGAGAAGGAGCTAGAACTCTGCAGATCCGTGAGTTGAACTCCGTCATTCCTGGGTATCCACCGCAAGGCTAGACTTTGGCCTTCAGGTTTTTAGGGGGCTAGACTTTGGCCTTCAGGCTTTTAGGGAGCTGGACTTTGGCCTTCAGGTTTTTAGGGGGTCCTTGTCCCGTTACAGAGCACATGCTCTGGGGTTTTGTGATGGTTCATTTTGGTTAACGTAGTCTCATAGTTCTTTGAGTTGCTGCCTCTAGCCTCAAGGAGGAAATGGGTGGAAAGACCATGGAAAACATACTCTTCCAGGATTCTCTGGGCAGTGGGCTCCAGCCCTCTCACCGGATTTCCCTTGGGGCTGGGCTGGGTTTGGAATGGGGACATGGACAGGGGACGGCTGGCTGGCCATCACAAGCTGCCAGAAACTCACTGTGGCCCCCTGCCCCCAGCTGGACCTGTGAGGCCCAAACTTTCATGTTCCACAGTTTTATCATAGCCACGGGCACTATTATGGACACAAAGTTCTTAAGTATGTTTATTTAAATACATCAGTTTTACACAAGTTCATAAAACAAAACAAAAAGGCATCTTTTTGCTGTATGCAAGTGACTGTAAAAGTAAATACAATGAAAATATGGCTATGACAATGAAAACGTTCGTTTCCCGTGCCGGCGAATCCTCTTGCTCTTCAGCCGGCAGACAGTTCCCATCGCCGGAGGCACCATGCCTGAGACACGAGGGGACATTTGTGTTCTCTGTCCCAAATGGGAAGAAAAGAAAAATGTCACTGTTCTGTTTTTCTAAATAGCCCTTACGTAGATCGATCTCAAAAATACACCCCCAGCAAAGAGATTCCAATGAGTCGATGGATATCTTGTCCTGTTTAATCCAGGGTCCATGCCGATTTTCAAACAAAACCAATCGTTTTTCTTTACCCAGTATCAACAGGGAAAAAAACAAACAAACTCTCCTTTGCTGTACACGTAGAGACTTGTCCCCCAAGGGAAGGCATCGAGCGACCACCAGACCAGGCTTCCGCCTTAGCAAATAGATGACATGCATCAGGCGGTCAGACCTCTCAGCCCAGGAGGCAGCTCCCCGCTCAGGGAAGCTGACTCCCCTGTTGTTGAAACTCTTCCAGCAAATCCAAGACATGGAGAAAGAAATGAAGAAGCTCAGGGAGGAGCTGAAGAAGAGCAGTACTGAGCAGAACATGATCTCTAAGACGCTTCGAGAAAAGAGCAAGGTACGGCCAGGACAGCGCTGGCCCGGGGGCCGCTCCGGGCCAGGCGCCCCACACGCAGCACGTCCGTCAGTCCTTGCGATGACCCCGTGTCGTCTACACTTGGTAGTAACCCCACTTTGACAGCTGGGAAAGCGGAGGCCTATAGGTTCACCCAAGCGCACTCAGATAAAGCAGTCGTGGCCGAACTCGAACCCAGGTCTGTCTGACCCCAAAGCGCCCATGCATAACCATGACCCTAGATTGCCTTCAAACCTCATTGCAAAATTACCTAGAATAGCATTAATCCTTTAAACCAAGTTCGCCAACTGATGCTCTAACGTAAACGCCCGTACCGATTATTCCATTTGTGTGATCTGTCAGTCTCTGAGAGAGGTATGTTGTCCTTTTGTTCAATCTCATCATGATCGTGGACGCGTGTATTTCTTTTTTTTAATATTGCCAGTTTTTGCTTTCCATGTTTTGAGGCTATGTTGCTAGGCACATGTACATTTAGAATTGTAATACTCCCTGTTGGAAAAAGTCTTTGATTATCAAAACGTTCTTCTTCATCCTCTAGTAGACTTTGCCCCTTGAGGTCCACTTTGTCATTAACACAACTCCATCAGCGACACCGCTTTCCTGTTGGCCAGGGTTTTCATAGCATATCTTTTTTATATATATATAATTTTTCTGTCAGTCTTCATTGTAAGTTTTAGATGCATCGCTTGTAAACGGCGTTCATTTTCATGAAACCCGGCTCGACGACCTTTTGCTGTTAGGCCGTTCATATGAGGTGTCGGGTTTAAATTTACCTTCGCGCTCACTTGGCGCCATCTCTGCTGAATGGCTTTTTTCTCTCCTTCTGTTCTTTCGAGTTTTTTTGTTTGTTTGTTTGTTTTTACCATCCCATTTTTCTCTGTATTATCTTAGAAATGTTTCACTCTTTAACTATACTTTTTTTTAGTAAGACAGCAGCACTCACCCTTGACTTACGAAAATTCACACGAATTGGATTTGGGCGGTCATCCCAAGGGCTGTAATGTGAATCCTTGAGTCCCCAAGATCCAGTGTCGGCTGATCGTTTCGCCCTTCTCCTTGACGATGTGATGGCTTTAGAACGCTTTGGCTTCACGTACCCCCGTCCAGAGTCCTATGCCACTACTGCCATTTTCCAACCTATTTACCCATATTTAAAACCCCAAAGGACATTCTTGGTATTTTTCTACGTTCACGTCCACGCACGACCCCTCCTGTTGCCTGTCTTTTCTGCATCTCCAATGACTCATCTGGAATCATTTTTTCTTCTGTCCGGAGAACAGCCTCTCGAGTTTTCCTTCGGCGTGGTTCTGCTGACGACGAATTCCCACGCCCGTGTGTGAGTGCGTGTGTCTGAAAACGTGTATTTAACCTTCGTTCTTGAAACACATTTTGACCGAGTGCTGAGTTCTACGTTGGCAGTCATTTTCTCACAGCACCTTGTAGACAGGCCCGAGTTACCTCATTCGATCGCCTTGGGGTCCCTGTCATGTCCACTGGGAAGCCATTAGCAAACCTCACAACTATCGTACCTTTGCGTAATCTCTCTCTCTCTCTCTCTCTCTCTCTCTCTCTCTCTCTCTCTGGCCGCTTTTAAGATTTTCTCCTCCCTTGATTGCCGGCAGGTTTATGGCAATTTATCCGGGTGTAGATTCATTTTCATTCACCTCGTTTGGAGTTCGTCAGGCTCCTTGGGTCTCTGGCGTGGTGCTCTGCGTTAGTCCCGGCGCCTGGCTCTCCACCACACAGGTGGTGAGGAGCTGCCAGAGGGAAGGCTGTCGAACGGCGGACCGAGGCGGTTGCATTCGCAGTTAATAATGATGGTAAAGGCGATGGCTGTAATTTCTCACCTGTTAGGCGTTATGCCGAACGCTTCATCTCTTTTCATCTTCACAACGTGAAGATGATCTGTGATCTAGAAATCATCCTTTCCGTAATCAGGGCCACTGGTTCCTAGTACAGTACCTGGCCCAGAGCCACACAGCAAGTGGCAGAGCCAAGACTAGAGGCCAGGTTCGTCTGAGCCCAGGGACTGTGGCGTGGCCACTAGCCACGTGTGCCCATTTGCATTAAAATTTATCAAAACTGAATAGAATTTAAAATTCAGTTCCTCAGTCCCACCAGCCACATTTCAAGCGCTTGATACCCGGATGTGGCAAGTGGCTGCCCTGTTAGACAGCACAGAGACACGTTTCCATCATCGCGGAGAGTGGTCAGACAGTGCTGGCCACAGCTTGCTGACTCTCACGGCAGCACGAACAGCGTTCCAAAAGGAAACAGCTGGAGGCCAGGGCCCAGGTGTCACAGCCCGAGGTTCTCGTGCAGGGACTCGCACGGGGTGGGGGCAGAGCAGCGGCATGGACGTGAGAGGGGCCGGAGCCACAGGCCTGGAGCACACTGGGCGTGGGGGATGGAGCCGGGTGGCAGCTGGACGTGACCCTGAGGCTTGGGGCTGGGGAAGGGGGACACAGAGTCCAGGTTGGACTCTGCTTTTGTAGCGTGCGAAACAGTCTGCTGAGGTCAGAGCATGTTTAGACCTGGGAGGATTGCTGAGGGAGGAAGGTCTGCCCAGACAGGCGAGATGACTTTTCCAAAATGACGCCGCGAGCTGATCTCTTCCGCTGTCCCGCACTACTCAGAGGATGCGCCGAAGGGCTTCTCCGGGTCTTTTATTGCATGTGTGACACACACACCCCTTCAGCTCCCTAATGCACAGCTTGTGAAGTCATTTCAATACAAAATCCTTTCATTTGTTTAGGAGACTTTTGTCTCATTTCCTGGTAATGCCAGAGCCCTGGGCTCAGCAGGTACTCCCAAAATATTTCTTGTTGGAAAACGAATCGGGCAGCTGCAGGGTCCTATAACGGCCAGCAGAGGGAAGCACCGAGCACCCCCAGATTCCCGCTTCCAGTTGCCTATTACCCAAGCAGGGGGTAGTACGTAGGCAAGCTAAGTACCCAGCCTTAAACACCTCCAGGAGTGGTCTCCACCGGTGAGTGTGCTAAAAGTGGGAATGACACATAGTTATGATAGTAAACCCAATAATAACACTTACCAGGCACGCATCATGGAGCAGTTACTAATGGCGTCAGAACCAGGCTACGTGGCAGACATTCCCGTCCCCCTTTGTAAGTTACAATAATACCCAACACACTTACAAAGCCCTTAGGAAGTCCTGGCACCAGCCCAAACATTTCGAGTGCCCACGATGCCTCTATGAGGCGGTACCGGTATCATTCCCATTTGACAGATGAGGACACTGAGTCACAGAGCAGTGAAATGACTCCCCCAGGGCCCAACGGCTTGTTAGGGACCAAGCGGGCGCTGCGAGCTGCAGTACAACACACACCGTCGAGCCTAAGATGCAAAGCCGGGCCCTTTCCCCCCAGGAGACAGACCCTTGTGCAGCTGCCGGCGACCCCTGCCACCTGGGCTGCAGCTGTCCCCACCCCTCTGGGACTCCCCAGGCCATTAGACCTCCTGGAGGAATGTCCCCAGAGTGCGTCGTGATCACATTAGCAGCAAGCACATGCTTTCATCATCCTTTCAGGTTGAAGAGAAGCTTCAGGAGGATTCCAGGAGGAAATTGCTTCAGCTACAAGAAATGGGGAACAGAGAGAACCTCATTAAAGGCAATTTGGAAAGGGCAGTAGGTCAGGTAGGAGTGCTTCGGAGCCCCCTTGGTGGGCCCACGCTCCCCATGGGTCTCCTGCACCCACCGGGCTGGCGGGGAAGAGCAAGGAGGGAGGACAGCACGGCCTCATTCTCACAGCCGTCCCATGGGAAGAAGCTTCGTGCGGCTTCCGCACCCCAAAGGGAGTCCCGGAAGAGGCTCTTCCCGCTGCAAAGCTGCCCCCTCTGGTAGTTCGCCATTGCCGCCCGAGACCCTGGCTCAGCAGCCACTCCTCGACACCTGTCCCAGTTAATCAGCCCTGCGGTTCTCTCTGGGGGAGGGTTTGAGCCTCTTGACCCCAACAGCATTTCTAGTACTTTCTCCCTAACTTTTTTTTACATATACTTTAACAGTAAGGCATGTATATATTTACACTGTGTGTTCACTGCCCATAGTTAGATTTCTCTCTGTCACTATATATTTGACCCCCTTTACTCAGTCTGCCTCCCCCCCCACCCCTCCCCTCTGGTAACCACTAGTCCATTGTCCATGTCCATGAGTCTCTGTTTGTTTGTCTTGTTCATCTGTTGCTTTTAGGTTTGTATCCCACGTATAAGTGATATCATGTGATCTTCAACTTTTTCATTCTGGCTTATTTTGCTGAGCACGATTAACATTCTTCATCCTGACATTTACCGTGATCTTTCTTCCTCTGGGCTCCGAGCAGATGTCACCATCAGTGTCCCTAAGGAAATGCCACTTTTTTTTTTTTTTCTTAAGGGCGATAAAACCCCGGAATGTGAAAGCCCATGCGAGAGGGAGGAGTCCTGGGCAGGGCGGTGAGCAGGCTGCGGTCGGGGCGCCATTTCTCTGACACTCTGGCCCGAGGTGGCCCGGCGAGCCATCCTCATACACGTGGCACAGACGTGAGGGCCGGAACGTGCAGACGGGACCCCGCCAAGGGCCAAGGGAGACCAAGCGAGAAGCAGGATGGGGGCGCTGACGCTCCAGGATGTGGCCCACCGAGGCAGCCCACCTTGGACCCGCCAAGGAGCCTGCCCTGGCAACCACGGCTCCAGGCCATTCAAGAACGTTTAGCGTGTACATGCGTTTGTGCTTTTTTTCGTTGTTCTGGGAGGGAAGGTCCAGCATGCTGCTCGTTGGCTTCTCAGAAGGGTCTTTAAACCACTGAAAAGGTTAAGAACCTCAATCCTGAAGGGTCCCTCCGTCCTGTCTAGCCCAGCCCCCAAAGCCCAATGATCTGGTTGCATCCGAGCTGAACCAGCAGAGTGACGGGTCCTCGTTAGAGGCGCACGCACGTTAAAAAATGATGCCGACTACGGGGCAGCTTTTAAAGCGTCTTCAGCTAATGTCCGTCCCCATCGCCTCACTGTCACGTCCCCTGCAGAGTGTCGAGCCCTCAGCACGGGGCAGAGAGCCCGCCCACCTGGGCCTCCGTGTACCTGGGCTCCGCCCTCAGCTGTCCTGCACTCTGCACCCCCTCCCCGAGCACACACCTGAGTGACGGGCGTGATCCGTGCCACTTGCCCACGTGGTCCTGGTTATGACCCTGGGCAGAGGTCATCCAGGAGGACCCTCAGAGACACTGAGGCTCCTCCAGGTCTAGACTCGAGCGTGAGGACGAGCCTCTCTGCCACCCGCACCTTCCCGCCCGCCCCCTTATCCCGCTGCCCTGCTCCCCATCTAAGACACATCCTCTCTCAGGCAAGTGACTCCAGGACCGAGCCCGTCATCCAGGAGAACTTGCCCCGCGGGGTGCCTCTGGTGGCAAGGGGGACCTCACTCACGGTGCCGCCTCTACATAACCTCTTCTCTCAGCGAGTTAGGACACCCTCCCCCCGGCCCCGAGACCAGAGGACGGCGGCATGGAGGCACCCCATTTGGCTCCTGGCAGGCAGACCCCAGGGGTGTCCTTAAGAGATTCACCACTGCGATACTCGGTCTCCCGGCATCCCATGGCACGCAGGACTCTCCTGTGTCTTGCGACCTGTTGACTTCTAAGTCGATTCGGTGACCCTTCTGACCCCTTCATAACTCTGTTTTAGAGTCTTCGATGACCCCCGCATTTGCCACTGAACCAAAAACCCAGGCCAAGGGCCGCCATGCTGCTATATTTCCAGAGAAAAATCGGCTTCTTTGCCTCTCGCTTCTCATGGAAGCTGAGCCACCTTGAACTTGTAATTCCATACACCCCGATTTAATTTAACTGTGCCGTTCCATCAGCTGTAATCCAAAAATGCCAGCGCCAAGGAGGCGTTCAACGGAAGCAGTTGAACTGAGTAGAGGACCCTGTGTTGGACAGAAGTTTCACGTGCACAAGCATTCAATGCTATTTATAGACGGTCTGCTCTGTGCCAGGCCCCGTACCAATCCCTGAGGATATGGAGGTGACTACAATAGGGTCCTTGGGACACATATGTCTAAGGCACGAAATGGCAGAAAGCACATTCTTCTCTCTCCAGCCACCCTTGCTGATTACACAATTTACTTGGGCTGACAGCCTCAATATTTATTTCACAGTCTGGTGCCAGCTTAGCAATTATGGAAGAGAGCTCCTGGCCCCAGGCTCCTACTGGATAATTGGCAGCGAGTGGCTCCTCCGAGGGGCTGAGCTGCGTGTGCTGACCGCACGCATCCATTGGATTAGCCGGGCAGGCCTAAGAAGTAATTAAAACCCGCCGTTCCCGTCTCTTCTGTGGGCACTGCCCCTTCCAGAGAGACGTGGAGATTCTAATAACCTGTAGTGGCCGTCACAGGTGCGCAGACCCTTGTCACCGATGTCTCCCGGACCCCGGCGACAGAAATGCCCCCCCACACACACACAGCTTGCTGGCTCCAGCCGTCCCTGCTGACTGAGTCGCCTTCCCTTTTGTGCTGCAGCTGGAGCATTTCAGAAGTCAAGTCATCAAGGCCACCTACGGGCGAGCGAAGCCGTTCCAGGACAGACCCGTCACCGATCAGCAGGTTCGTCTGGATTTTGCACTCTCCTCTCCGGGGCCCCGGGTACCGCAGACACAGGGGGCAGACGTTCCTGCCTTTGGTTGGTGGCCCGTGTTTTTCACTCTGTTGATACACCATAGAGATTGGTTTTGATTTTATGGGATTTCCTGGCTTTTAAAGTAAAAGCCAGTTCGACTCCCTTGAAATACTTCTGCGTAAATCAAATCAAACCACGCAGGCCCGTTTCCGGTCTCCAGACACACACATCTAACCTTCCAGCCCGTCCCTTCTGAAGGGGGAAGACGGCAGCGTGGGCGGGCTTCTGGCTGCGACAACTGTCTTGTGACTCTTCCAATTATTCTTTCCAACTCTCCGTGTCAACGCACGGGTGAAAACACGTGCCTCCCGTCGGCTGCAGGAGCCCTGACCGCTTTGTGAGCCCGCAGCATCAGGCTGGGTTATGAACCGCTCCTAGAATGCAGCAAAGTCTAGAACAAATAGATGGCAACAATACGGGCCTCAGGCCCTTAAAAATCACCTCTGACCCCAGGACATGTGTCCCGCTGGCAGGGCCCATGTCCTGCTCCAGAGCCATCCCTAAAACGTGTCAGGACCGACCTTCCTTCCTTCCTCCCTCCCTCCCTCCCTCCCTCCCTCTTTCCCTCCCTCCCTCCCTCCCTCCCTCCCTCCCTTCCTTCCTTCCTTCCTTCCTTCCTTCCTTCCTTCCTTCCTTCCTTTCTTCCTTCCTTCCTTCCTCACTGCTGAGACGGAAGTGTCAGCCAGTGCTGCCCGGTTCCCTCCTCCCAGGGCCACCTGTATTTCAAATGTTTTTTTTTTTTTTCCTCTCACCAGTTAATAGAGAAGATCACCCAGGTCACAGAGGACAACATCAGCTTCCAGCAGAAAAAATGGACCCTGCAGAAGGAGACTCAGCTCAGCAACTCCAAGCACGAGGAGATGACGGAGAGCATCGAGAAGCTGACGGTGTCCCTGCACAGCTGCCAGGTAGCCCCTCCGCTGCTTCTCACCTTGTTCCCTCTGTCCCATGTCTGTGCTGCTTATTCGGGAAGTTTACCCAGCCTTCGTGGGGCAGGTTGGGCAGAGACGCTCTGCTTCGTTGCCCACCTCTTCTCTCGCTGGAGAAACATGTTTGAGAACAGAAAACAAAGGACCTTGAAAAATGCCTCCCAGGTGAACTTGGAGTGGCCAAGGAAAAGATGCCCGAGACACTCCAAGTACTGACTTTGGGAGGTTCAGAGTCTCTGGCAAAAAATACGTATGTATTTATCCAGATAGATAAATAGATGATAGATAGATAGATAGATAGATAGATAGATAGATAGATAGATAGATAATTGATTAATTGGTTGATAGATACTCCCCCCCTTATTTCTAGAGAAACCAAAGGAACGCTCCTGCTCTTTATTTGCATTTTCTTTTTGTCCCAGCCATGGAAAGGCCGTTCTTAACCCCGTTGCTTTTGGCTGTAGAGGGGACAGGACCAGGGGGTCGGGCGGAGCCCCCCACGTCCCCCACGTGGGGATACACAGCTTATCAGAGCAGGCAGCCACCTCTGCTTTATCTGGAAATCAGAAGCTTCTATTTGGGGAGTTCGTGCAAATGCGGGCTTACTCGGCGCCGTTTCAAATCAGGAAACTGCGCTTTCTGGCCAGCTCACGTGTTGATCTCAACAGGAATTTCGGTGACTAGAAATAGCCAAATGTGGTTCTCGTTTTCAGCCGAACCGTCCCTGGCATTTTGGCTTTGAAATCTAATAGACCTAAGCGGGGTCTCTTTGACCACCAAAAGTCCAAGGTGAGAGGGCAAACAAAATAAAATCTGCCAAAAAATGATGATAATAATAATAATAATAATAAGTACAAAATAAATAAAAGCAAGCCGTCCCAGCGCGGCCAGCATGAGGCGCTGCCGGCTGCGTGGCAAGGTCGCGACCAGGCCGCGCCAGGCGCTGTTTTTGGTGACGGCGTCTCGTGGCGATCTCTCCCCTCCGCAGGACTGCATGAAGGTGTCTTGCTGCAGCAACGACCTGAAGAAGGAGATGGAGCTGCTCCGGCGCCTGCAGGTGGGCCCGCCGGTGTCGGGGCTCCAGAAGGTGGCGCTGGACATCCTGCGCCTGGCCCAGTCCTGGCTGGAGGCGACGGAGCGAGTCCTGCAGGAGGTCGGCATCCAGCTGTCCAGCTCCGACAAAGGTTACTGGGGCTTTTTTTTCCCTCACACAGTCGCATGCCTCCAACACGTCTCGCGCTGCCTCTCGTCACGGTGGGACGTCCGTCGAGGAAGGCTGCTTGGGGAGGTGGCCAAGTCCCCGCTTCTCCAGGCCTTGCTTCTCCACTCGGGACGCGGTTTCCCCTTTGGGGTAGGGGAGGGGAGTGCACAAGTGAGACGTGACAGAGGCGAATGAAGAATTAAGTCAAATTATACTGAATCCTGTCTCTCAGAAGCAGCTGCCATTTTACAGATATAGATATAAATATAGATGATATAGATGTAGATAGAGATATAGAGAGATAGAGATAGATAGATATAGATATAGATATTGATATAGATATAGATATAGATATAGATAGATATATAGATATAGATATATTTTTTTAAATAGATTTTTTTTAGAGGAGTTTTGGTTCACAGCAAAAGAGAGAGGAAAACACAGGGATTACTAACCACGTGCCCTCTGCGCCCACGCACGCACAGCCTCCCCCATCATCGGCGTCCCCCGCCAGAGGGTATACTCCTTACGACTACGGAACCTGCACTGGCACCTCGTGATCACCCAGAGTCCCTGGTTCACGTTAGGGTTCACTCTTGGCGTCGGCTGTGGGCCGTGGGTTTGGATAAATGCTCAAGGACCTGTATCCACCATTATAGTATCATAGTCTCGTCGCTGCCCTAAACATCCCCTGTGCTCCGCCTCTTCATCCCCCCCCCCACCCCCAGCCCTGGCAACCACAGGGCTTTTGACCGTCTCCAGAGTTTGGGGAGGGAAGTGGCGGAGAGAAAGGGGTCTCCGGACCTCCAGGTTTCTGGCCGGTGTGAAAGGGCGGATGTGATTTCTCCACTGAGACCCAGAGTGCGGGACGCTGCCTGAGGACCAGGTTCGAGGGGGAGGAGAAGTGTGAGGTGTCTGTGAGGCGTCCAGGAGGAGGTGCCGAGGAGGCCGCTGTCACCCTGGATGTCTAGCCTAGAAAGAGGTGTTAGCGGTGTATCCCCAGAACCCAGAAGAACGTGTGCCACATGCTGGGTGCTTAATGAATATCTGTGAGACGATGGTGGGTGGGCGGGCGGTTAAAGCCATAGGTGCGAACGACGTCCCTTAGAAGAGAGAGGGCTCAGGTTCGCGCCTCGAGGAACGCCCCCCATTGCGAAGCGTGCTGGTACTCCCTGCCAAATCGCCCTTCAGCGAGGCTGCATGAATTTGACATTTTTACAGCAATGAATGAGAATAGCGTTTTTCAACTCTGGTGATTCCACATCCCCCGCCAAAACTTCTCCAAAGTAATCCAGAGGGTAGTAGAAAGTTCTTTTAAAAAAAGGCGAAAACAAGATGAACTTTTATAAAACTGCCTGCCCTTCACATGCAGTGTGGAGAGGAGGGAGGCTGGTTTTTTTCAACAGCCAGTCGCGTGCCAATCCCAGTTTTTTCTTTTTAACATTTTATTTATTTTTTCCCCCTCCCCTCTGGGAACCACTAGTCCGTTGTCCATGTGTCTCTGTCTGTCTGTCCTGCTCCCTCATTGCTTTTAGGTTTATATCCCACACATAAGTCCTGTCATGTGATTTTTCAACCTTTTCTGTCTGGCTTATTCTTTCGCCGAGCACGATTATTTCAAGGTCCATCCACATTGTTGCAAATGGCAGCATTTCATCTCTTCTTACGGCTGAGTCATATTCCATTGTATGTATGTACCACAGCTTCTGTAGCCACTCATCCAGCGTAGGACACTCCGGCTGCTTCCATGTCCTGGCCACTGTGAACAATGCTGCTGTGAACATCGGTGGTGCCGATCCCACTTTTACCGATCATGGCACAGCCTCGGGGCTACCTGAAAGCAGTTGAAATGTACACACGCCTCTAGTGGCTCCTCAGAATTGGGACTCAAACACAGAGAGACCGTGATCTCTGTCCTAGTAATAGTGGGGCCAAGCTCCACGAGCAGGGTCCCTTCCTCATCCCCGAGACATTTTGCTTATTGCAAAGTTAAGCTGCCAGGCCAGCAATTCCAGAAAGGCTGAGAAAGACTCACATCAGGTGGTGTTTCTCAGACCCACCACCTCTCCCCCTGACCTCCTGGAGTCGGGAGACTGGAGCAACATTAGACAGGTCTCTGTGGGTCCCCCCTAGACCAGTGTGCACTGTGGATCTATAAGGATGCAATGAAGATCGCGGCGTTCCCAAAAGAAACTTCTCCTTCCTCGATGCCCTTTCATCTCTGGGAATGATGCTCCGTGAAACACCTGTCGGGGAAACACAGGCTGTGCCCCGTGATTACGGCCGTGTGGGTCTAAGAAGGCAACGAAGAAGCACGGAACATGATAACCGAAAGGCTGGTGGTGGGGCCCCTTCTGCATCCATTCCGCGGGAGAGGAAGTGGATGGTAAAAGGCATTGATCGTCCAATGCAAGCGACATCGTGGCAAAGTCCCAAGAGACTGAAAAAAAAAAGAGAGACGAGCTCGAGTATTGCGTATAGTCTCTATATCAGGTGCTGCTGCACCGAATTCCTGGCAC
Organism: Rousettus aegyptiacus; assembly: GCF_014176215.1. Taxonomy (NCBI): domain Eukaryota; kingdom Metazoa; phylum Chordata; class Mammalia; order Chiroptera; family Pteropodidae; genus Rousettus; species Rousettus aegyptiacus. The sequence continues at coordinate 8,831,493 of NW_023416284.1, forward strand.
AGGCCGTCTACACCAGGAGAAGGGTGACGGTGATGGTGATGACCGTTACGGTTATGGCGGCGTGGGTGGTGACGATGGTGGTGATGATCACAGCGGCGGCGGTGGCGATGATGAGATGGTGACGAGGAGGGGGCTGGTGACGATGGAGACGGTGGCGGTCGTCATTCATGTCTGAGCACTTGCATCCTGGACGCGGTCCTAAGTATTTTCCACACGTTACCCTCCCCCCTCCCCCCCCCCCCCGTTCATCTTCACAGTGACTCTATGAGGCAGGCCCGTTATCCTCACTTTAGAAAAGAAGAAACTGGCTCGCAACCTGTTTTTATGAGCATTCCATCACGACAAGGTGACTCAAGGTACTTTCCACTGCCGAGGCCAGCAGGGGGTTCCCAGTCATTCTTCACCATCCACAAACACTCCTATGAGCCTCCTGTGTTCGCAGCTCCTGACAGAGAGGAACCATGCTTGCTTAGCCCCTCCCGGGCACCTACCGCTGTGGTGGGTGTATTATACGCACCGTGTACATTGATCCCCCCACAACGCGATGAGCTAGGGACTGCTATTCTCTTAATTTTTTCAGGTAAGGAAACTGAGTCTCAGTGACATTAAGAAACTTGCCCAAGGCCCCACAGCCAGTAGGCGGCGTGGCCAGGATTCAAACTGAGGTCGTCATGACCCTAACATCTGCGGGTTTTTTTCTGTGACCACACCCCCTCACTCCCCAAAAAAAGCCAGAGGGGTGCCAGGTGCACGCCCAGTTCCTAGAGAGCCAGTTCTGTCGTTAGCTCGGGCGGAGATAGAGCCGAGCCCTTTCACTCCTGAGGGAGGTGTAGCCGGCCCATGCCGCGGCAGAACAGTTCTGAGCCCGGATGCGGAGACCAGCTGCCAGGCCTTGAATCTCCACCGCGCATTTACTGGCCTTACTGGTGGTGTGAGCAAGTTGCTTGACTTCCCTGCGCCTCTGTTTACCTGTTTATAAAATAGGGATAAAGTCTCGTAAGGTTGTCGTGAGGACTAAATGATGAGATGCACATACATCACAGAGCCTGGGTTACAGTAGCCTTATCAGCGGGGGCGGCCATCATCATCAGCCTCAAATGCTGTTGGTTTAATGGGACCCGAATGCAGGTGGCTACCAGACGGATGTACAGATGTACGCAAAGGAGACAGGGCGTGGCTTATTCACACCAGGGTGACTTCACCTGCAACCCCGCCCCATCATCTCCATTTGGCAGCCAATCGAATGTTCAGAGCTGGGAACACTCAGTTGGGTTGAACCCAAAATAGCCTTCCCCACGCGCCTCCCCTAGAGTCACAACAATGAGCCTCATTGTCGGGGATCCGGCAGGTTGGGGTTGCTCTTAAAGACCCGACTGGAAGATCAGACACGTCTGAGGAGGAACCTTGAGCGTTAGTTCCCGGCTCCTCCCTCCTGGTTTCTCAGCTCCTTTTGATAAGGGGAAGAACAGACTCCGCATTGTCCTCCGCCAGCAAGGCTGTTTCTGTCTCCTTCTGCAAGACTCCCTTACAGATAAAAGCCTTCCCTGCATACTTAGGATCACTCTTTCCCAGGTATCCATATTTTTAAGTGGAAAAAAAAGCAAGTCGTGATACAGTATGCATAGCATACTCCCATTTAAAAAAAAAAAAAATCAGCATTTGATCAAAAGAAAAATCTGGAGTAAAAGACATAAAACTGTTGAGAGTATTATCCCGGAATGGTGGGTCGTCTAGGACCTTTACTCTGACTCGGTCATTCAACAGCTATGTGTTGCGAGCCTACTGTGTGCCAGCCACCGAAGCCACAGCAGTGAACACTTCCTGCACTGGATTTCTGTAATGTTTGGACTTTGGTTATAGGCACACATAACTTTTGTAACCAGAAATGTAAGAAGGAATTGTTCCTTCTCCCAGGCAGAGGAATCCCATTGTGATTACAGTTCATCACCAAATCTAAAAACAGAATCGCGCGCTCCCTCTTCCGCTTCAAAATCCTTGACTCCCTTTTCCCCCTGGTCCTCTCTGGATCCCACCCATGATTCGATCCATCCCCCATGGGTTTCTGGGTCACAGGTTGCAGCCGAGCACAATCCCAGACCCATCCCAAATCCATGTACTCACCTGGTTCCTACAGCCCAAGCCAATGTCACCCAGGCCAATGTCACCCAGGCCATCTCGCTGCCCCCGCCACCTCGGCACCCTCCCGACGCACACCTCACATCAGCCTTCACCCAGCGCTTTACTCCCCAGCCTTCAGTCTCTTTTAAAAGAGAGTGACAGACCCAGATCTGAGTTCAGGTCCTACCACCTACCAGACCCGGAGCCTAACCTTGCGGAGCTGCTCTTACCTCAGCTGTGAAAGCAAACACATAACTTCGCTGGGTGGTTTATAAGGATTAGAGAATATCATGTGTGAACTCCTGGCTTGGTGCCTGGCACACCCAGGTGCTTAATGCTTGATGGTTATTAGTATGATACTGTTCTCACTCTCCCAGGCCGGACACTCTCAGAAGGTCGCACTGTCCGAGATCAAGGCCCAGGCACGAGCACGTCCATCTCCCTCCCTTTCTCCCTTTGTGCCCATCTTTCCTCGCTGTCCTCCACCGTCCCCACTTCGCTCTCCTTCCAGATGCAGCTCTCCCTGCCCTGTACCTGCTCATGGTCCTGAATCGCAGCCTCTTCTGGGGCACCTTTAGCCTTTCTCTCACTGTTTCTCTTACCATCAAACTTGAACTTCAACATGTGACTCCTCGCCAGAACCCACTGTTCCTTTAGCTCCTTCTCTGCTGCTCACGCCCCTGTCTCACCGATGACCTTAAAGCAGTGCATCGTACCCTCCGTCTGCACTGCCAGCTTCCCATTTTGTGTTTGCTGCTTCGCCGCGCTTCTGCCGAGCAACTGGCATGGGACCTCCCCACGCGGGCCGGCCACCGTCTCGCCCCAGCCTGTGTTGTCTCTGGCCGGCCACCGTATTCCCCCGGCCTGTGTTGTCTCTGGCCGACCCAGCACTCTCGATCTTGATCTCTGTTCTCTGCAGCCCCTGTCCCCAGTTCCTGCCCCTAGTGTTCCCTCCAGTGCCTTGGTCTCCTCCCTCTCGTCTCTTTTCTCACAAAGAAACCCCCCCACTCCAGCTGCTGCAGCAGCCACTCTCATGTAGTGATGGCCAAACAGACGTCGCACGCTGGGCTGCCAGGAACGGGAGTGCAGGTTGGGTCCCACATAGGGGAGCTGAGCCAGGGCAGCAGGTGGGGCCCCTGCCCGGGGCCATGTCCTCCCGGAGGAAAGGCGTGCTTTCCTAACTCACACGAAGACCCCCGGATGAGCCGGGCTGGTCTCGCCAACCAAGCATGCCCAGCTCTCTGCTGGCCATCTCTCCCTAGAGCCGTCCTCCTCACACCTCAAGTTCAACACGTCTGACACTGAGCTCGGTGGCTCCTCCCCTCTCCCCAACCCCCACACCACCCCAAACCGTCTCCCCCTCTGTCTGATGTTGGGGGCCACCATTCTACCCCTAAAAAAAGGGCTTCCCCTCTCTCATTCTTTTTTCTTATTCCCATTTCTCCCACCCTAGTTTAGGACATCAGCACTGAAGACTGGAGGTCCCCGGGGCCCTGAGCCACGTTCCTTGCCTCGAACTCACAGGAGGGAATTTTACTATCAGGAGACGCCTGGCAATGTCTGGGGACATTTTTTATTATCAAATCTGGGTGGAGGGAGTGCCCCTGCCACCCAGAGGCCTGGGCTGCTGCCGACTGCCCTACGGTGCCCAGGACGGCCCCACAACGGCCATCTAACCCAACACGGCAATGGCGCCGCAGTTAAGAAACCCTGTCAGCTCCTCCCTCTCTAAGGCATCCTAGTCCTTTTTCTGACAAAAACATCATTCCTGGTATCAGTTCACTGCTTCAGGCCCTAGAGTCACAGCGACTTCAGCCCAAGTCCAGGTTCGGCCATTCGCCAGCTGGGTGGCGTTCAGTAGCCACAGGTGTCAGAGACCAGCTGCTCCCTCTGTAAAACGGGGCGGTGATCAGACAATGCAGGGCGGTGAGGCGCCGATTGCTTCGCGGAGGGCCGGGAACGTAGGACGCGCTCAGTACATGGCGGTGATGGCTAAGTCAAGTTCGCGTGTTTCAGGCTAGTGTTCTGGGCCTGCCACAGATGACCTCAGCCTTCCCGTCCGCTCCACCTTCTGCTCCCCCTTCCCCCCACCATTTGCTCCAGCCCAGTTCAGCTCAGCACTTTCCTGAGGCACGCACTGCTTCCCCCACCTCCCCACCCGCCTTCGACCCCACGCGAGTTGCCCATGGCTTCTTAACAAATTACCACAAACTCAGTGGCTTCACAGGACACGTTTATTCTCTTCAGTTCCGGAGGCCGGAGTCCAACATCAGTTTCACTGGGCTAAAGTCAAGGCATCAGCAAGACTGGTTCCTTCTGGAGGCTCCAGGAAAAAACCCATGTCCTTGCACTTCTCAGTCTCTAGAGCTTTGTTCCTTGCATTTCTTGACTCGTGATCCCCCGTTTCACAGCTATGAGCGCCACATCTTAAATCTCTCGCTGCTTCTGTCTCCTCACCTTCTCCTCTGTCTGTCAGTTGTCAAATCCCACTTTGTCTCCTTATAAGCACCCATGTGATTATATTAGTTCCACCCAGATAATGCAGGATAATCCCCTCATCTCAAAATCCTTAACTTTGTCACATCTGCAAAGTTCCTTCTGCCCTGTGAATGATCAGGCTCCATTCACGGGCTCCGATGATTAGGACCTGGATCTCTCTGCGGGGCATCACTCAGCCTGCCACGCATCCTCCAGTCTGAAATGCTCTCCCCTCCTACTCCGAGCTCCGCCCACGCCCAGGGGCTTCTCGGCCAAGTAGCTTTCAGTGTTCTCTCTCCTCTTCTGAGACTCTCATACTCGCCCGCTCCTTCGGCAGTCGCTGGCACGCCACCTGGAGTCACTGCGTGTTTCCTATCAGGCACGTAGACCTTGTCGCTCAGGCCGAACCCCAAGCTTCGCGTCATCACCCCACACTCAGCTCGTGGCCTTGCACACGGTGTACCCATAGTCAACAGGAGTTCCGTTGGTGGTTTTTTATTCTCCACCTCCAAAAGGAAACTTGGCTTTGAACCCAGACAAGCTGATCAATCATTTCAAAACCACAAGTTGGATGGCAGCTCACCTTTTCCTGACGGGAGGGCAGTGTTACCCTCATCCGCCTGTCGGCAAGCTTTGTTAAGACATAATTCAGAAAGCAAAGGAGGTGAATTGAATAGATACTTACCACCTTCTTGCTTCTCTTTTAAAGGGTTGACTCTGTATCTGAAATATCTTCTGGAACATTATAAAAAGATTATGAGCCGGACCCAGGAACTTCAGGTAATCTTCTGGAAAGTTCACTTCCGCGTCTCCTTGGTGTTTACATAACACTTGCATTTTTAACCCTGTTTTATCTGTTAACTAGTCAGTCCACATCCCCCAAAAAGTGAAATGATACCTCCGTTTGCACATGAAGATTCAGACGGGGAGGCTGAGATCTCCCAGGAGGGCAGGTGGCACAGATGGGCTCATTTTCCTCCGTCAAAAACCAGAATGGCTTAAATGGCATCAGATCTTGAAACCCGTGTTTCTTAAATGCAGCGGAAGAAGTATAACTGGCCATAACACAGGCAGCAGAATTACCAAAAGTTACATAATGTCAATATTTTAGAGGCAAAATGATCCTTAGGGGTTGTATCACCCTGGTAGTTATTGCCATAACAATGCCGTCCAGCAAACACCCGCAATACCTGTGTGGCATTCCGCAGTTCCCGTTCACCGCTCACGTGCTTGGAGTCAGCCGCCAGGTGGGCCTGCTAGTCTCGGGTGGGCTTGCTCATGTGTCTGGGTGCCGGCCTGCCCCCGGCTGACCTAGGCTGGCCTCAGCTGGAGCAGCTCTACTCTGCAGGCCGGCACGGGCACATTTTACAGGCAGCAGAGATGCAAGAGAACGCAGGCCCAATCCTGGAGTGCGTTCGGAACCACCTCCGTTTGTGGTATGTCTCACATCCCATTGGCCAAAGCAAGTCACACGGCTGAGTTCAGTGTCGGGGGTCAAGATATGGGGGACGGGGCACTGCAACGTACATAGCCAAAGACCCAAACAGTGCGGTGCAGAGATCATCTAGTCCAGGAGTCAGCAAACTTTTTCTGTAAAGAACCAGACGTTACATACTTTAGGCTTTGCAGGTCATACAGTTTCTGTCACGCCTGTTTGACTCGGCTGCTGCAAAGCAAAAGAAGCCACAGGAAACACGAAAATGAATGAGTATGATGGACATGCCCCTGTTCCAATAAAACTTTATTTATAAAAACAAGCGGTGGACCAGATTTGGTCTGCAGACAGCGGTCCGCCAACCTCTGATCTAGTCCATTCTTCTTAGCTATAGCTCTAGACATCGAAGTTCGACAGCACACAACCGGTGGAGGAATCGGGACAGAAACTCCAGCCTCCCGACCCTAGCTCACTGCTCTTTCTCCCGCACTCAGCAAATAATAACTAATAATTCTAGCTGCCATTTACCGTGCACCTACTATGTGCTTAAAGCTTCCTATCATTATCTCATTTAATCCTTAAAATTCTAAGAGGTGGATACTATTATTAACCTCGTCTCCTAAATGCAGAAGCATGTAGAAAGAACCAGAGCCGAGATGCTCTCTAGGTCCGGCATCCGAGCTCTTATACCCACTGAACACTACTACTTTCCTGCTCGCAACTAGGTTAAGCATCATTTCTCTTTGTTTTTAAGGAAGTTTTGTGTCAACTCGGGTCCCTCCTCACAATGGCAAACAACTTGTTAAAAAAAAAATGTGGAAATGACTCCTCAGTCCTGTTCCCCAGCAGCCTCGGTGCCCTTTCCTCTCATTTCAGATCAAGATCAACAGTTCTCAGGAAACTCAGAAGTCTTTGCTGCAAGAAAAGATGCGGGAGCACCTGGCAGAGAAGGAGCAGCTGAACCAGGAAAGGCTTCAGCAAGAAGAGAAGCTGAAAGCCAGAGTCAAGCGGCTGCTGGAGGAGAAGGCGGTAAGAAGGTCCCTTCTTGTTTCCTTAACTACTGGAAATGGATAGATTAAGAGCATGTGCTTAGATGGAGAAATAATTTAGTATGGAACTAAATTATTTAAACGGGGTGAACGATGGAACAATTAACGTGGAACTTTGAATTCTAAAACTCAGAGCAAAATCAGCTTGAAAAGGCAAGGTTATTGAAATGTCTAGGAACGGGTAACTCGTTTGTTTATACATCGCAGTTGATTTTACAAATCTGAGTCATCACTGCAGGCCCTGATTTGTCACTGACAGACTGTTTCTGAGAGTGCGCAAGGCCGACTTCGCATTATTTTAGCCTTTTGCTTTCTGTTCATACATATTTATTTCCGTCTTTTGCTTTCTCTTTATGCACATTTATCTGTCTTTTGCTTTCTATTTATACATATTTATTTCAGCCTTTTGCGTTTCCTTTATACATATCAGGGAAAACAAAGGGCCAAAATTGCTACTCACTTTTCTAGAAACCGAACCGGAAGAGAGGACACTTTACATCAGAGCCTCTTAAGCTCAAAGATGCCTAGATTCACCTGGGGATCTTATTGAAATGCAGATTCTGACTCAGCAGGTCTGGGGTGGGGCCTGGGATTCTGTATTTCTAACAAACTCCTGGCTGGTTCAGACAGCACAGGTCTGCAGACCACATTTTCATTTAAAACATACAGATTCTTGGACCCCACCCCAGACCCACTGAATCAGAATCTCTGGAAAAGGCCAGGAAACAGCATTTAAGGAGCTGATGGTCGTCACTGTCCTTGAGTTGGCTGTTTTTGATATTCGGGGACCAACATAAATTTAACCAGCTCGTTGCCATCATCTTGCATCAGCGGCTCATGACCTTGGCTGCTCTGTACCTCCCTGCTGACCTTTAGAGTCTGATCTAACCCGGGGCGAGGATGTGGCTGGTGCACTGGGCTCCAATGTGCAGCCGCAGCTGAGAACCACCACGTGCTGCCCCTCCCCCACTCACCTCGAGGCAGCGGCACCAGACCCGCTGGACCCCAACTCTTCACCAGCACCCCTTTCTTCCCCCAAGGAGGACCGGACCTGTCACTTCCTCCATCTGTAACCCGTCAAAGCTCGGTGCCCTCCGGCTCGGCCCATTCTTCTCTGTCACACACACACATTTTCCAGACCCTTCCGAGAGGCGGACACCTCTGCCTGTTTCATCTCAGCCTCCATTTTCGTGCCCAGTTGCCTCAAGAAATCTCTCTCCTCCTTCCATCTCTTCTTCTCTTTGCCTCTTTCTCTGACTTTCTACCTTTTATGGAATTAAAAAAAATTAATTAATTAATTAAAAAAATGAAAAGGAAAAACCATACGGCCAAAATCACATCTGATCCACACAGAGGTAGTATTAACAGTAGACTCAAGTCAAGGTGCATCCATTTGGAAGGACAATTAATTATAGAGAAGGCCAGTGTCATTCAATAGAGAGGAAAATAAAACCAGGAAAAAGAAAAACAAGAAATCTTCAAAATCTTCACAAACTCTCCGCCTGCTCTGAGTAACGCGTGTGGAGTCCAAGCCCCACGTGCCAGCTCCAGGCTGTGATCCCCGTCTGCGTTGGGGGGCTGGGGGGGGTCTGTGACTGTGGGGAGTGAAGTGCTCACCCAGGCGGTGCCTGGCACAGCGTCCACATTCCTGCCATGGTAACGACGTCCACTGAACTGTACCCACTGGCTTTCAGGCTTTGGAGGAAAGCATTACCCAAGAGAAAAACCGACTGAAGGAAGCATTAGCGGAAGAACAGAGGAGAGTCCAAGAGCTGGAGAATCGCTTAACCCGCCAGAAGGAGGTAGGCAGCTCGGGGGGACAGAGTCAGCGGGAGCCCAGACCAACACTGTGCAGCCGGGGCCCTGGGCCAGGCCAGCCGACTCCAGATCCCCGGCCATTAGCTGCCCGCAGTCTCCTGGGGGGGTTGCTGTGGGTTATGAAGCAAATATCCATGCAGTGCCCGCCATGATGGCTATGTCTTTTAAAGAACGGTCGTTGGCTTTCAGGCTTTGGAGGAAAGCTTTACTCAAGAGAAGCACCGAGTGAAGGAAGCATTAGAGGAAGAACAGAGGAGAGTCCAGGAGCTGGAGAATCGCTTAACTCGCCAGAAGGAGGTAGGCAGCTCGGGGAGGCAGAGTCGCCTCGAGCCACAGAGGTGAGATCAGAACCACAGATGACGAGAGGCAGAGCGTGCCGGAGCCTTCTGGAGTAATTTGTCCTCGAGAGGGTTCAGCTCCATGGGGGACTCTAGGAGAGAACCCCAGAGTTGTAGCCTTGACAACCACCTGGAAAAAATTGTAGGCAGCATAGAACACAGTCATAGATGAGGCTTGGGAGACGAGTTGTGACGTGAGCATCTTCTTCCTGGAGATTATATCCCGGAGCATAAAAATGGAGGAATTACAGAGTGCCGGGACGTCAGGGCTGTGTGAATCCTCCAACAACATCCTAAAAGCCTTCATCCTATGACTCTACCACCAAGGAATCTTCTACAGCCCAGGGCAGTCCGTCCCAGGGTTGATGCCTTGGGCCGACAGAAAATTCTTCCTTTAGGTTGACTTAAAAATCACTCTTTTCCCCAGAAAGATAGTCCCACTCCTTCTGCCTCCTACAGGACCTATTTCCTCGTTCACATAATAATCTTTTAGATGCTTGAAAAGAAAGGCAGCTGCTCCTCTCCAGACCCAAATGTCCTTGTTTCTCCTACGTGCCTCGCAGGACTGGAGCCTGGCCTTGGTCCCCTCCTCTGACCTGCTCTGCCCTCCAGAAGTCACAGATTGGCAGCTCCCTGGCTATAAGGGCCTGTGGACATGTTATTTTGGGCCCTAGAGCATTTTATTTTGAATTCATAAAATTTACTGGAAAATCCAGATTTCCATCCTCTCTCAAAATGTCAGAAAATCTGGCTTTTGTTTCCACTTGGCAAAAATAGGCTGGAGCGAAATCCAGTGGTGGCATTCTGCCACGGTCTTCACCATTCCCGGGCGCACGGAGCGCAGCCCACGTCATGTGGGTATCTGGCCGGCCTCTGTAAGCATCTGAGTTGGGAACGCATCGTCTACTTCCTTCCTAAAGTGTAGAAGCCAGGACTGGATACCATTCTCCAGCCGTGTAGCCTAGGGCAGGACTCTCCCCTCCCTTGTCGAAGATCATGTACTTCTATTGATGTGCCCCAACTAGCTTTTGGGAAAGCTCTATTACATCATCGACTCACATTTTCCTGTGGTCACCCCCACATCCCTGAGTCTTTTCCACGTAGTGTTTTCAGTCATTAGCTCCTCGATCCTGAGGTGGCACAGGAGGGAAGAGGGCAGGCATGTACCCGGATGAGACACGGTTTGCAGCCTCCCCGGGCTGCTTCCTGGCTACTTCCTAGCAGGCCTCGCAACACTTACCTTCGTGAAAAGCAGCTGGGAAGATCAGAACGTACCATGAAGCGTTTGCCCCAAATTATCTCTCGGTGAATGGTAGCTTTAATCATTATCACTACTCCTACGTAGACACTTGTTTGCTTCACTTCAACCCCCAGCCACCCTCGCTCCTCAGAGTGACACCCTTGCCCGCCCACCGCGGGGGCAGAAGGAAGACAGCTGGGCAGATGCCCATGCCACTCGATCCGCTCCAGATCGGGAGGCGGGATGTTTACACGTCGAGGTCTTGCTTGGGGTCTCTGCGCAGCTGTGCCCTGCAGTCAGTCCTCTGTAAACAGTGTCACTGAGGCCTAACCCTGAGCTATTTCTCCACCGGCGGTGACAAGGAGCAGGGTCTCCTTTGGGCTCCCTGGAGCCAAACACCACCCAGAGGTCAAAAGCTCAGGGCTGGGGAAGGCCCTTAAATTTAGAGATTTCGGGGTCATAGGGGACTTCAGGAGAAAGATTTAAGGGAAAGCATGGTAGGGGACACCCTGCCGGGTCACCCCGAGGCCCCGGAAATGTCGGCCCACTTCCCCCGGTGGAGCTTCTTGTTATGCTATCTTGACAGGGGGATCTGAGAGGAAAAGCCAGACACAGATGTCTGTTCCCCTCAAACGGTGATCTGCTTTTTCCTTTTATTAGACTGTCTTGCCTCATTATCAAACGAATCTTTAAGGACAAGAGAATCCCCAGGTCACGAGTCGGGTTTTGAGGTAACGTTAAAGGTTAACTCCCGTTACCTGCCTTGGAACTTGGGAACGAAGAGACCGAGGTGACAGGACGTGTGTGTGAAGCGAGCAGGGGGCCACCGAGGGGGACGTTCCTGGTGTGGATATGAGGTCAGATGCGGTGAAGCCAACTCCGTCACTGGAAAGGGCCTGGAAGTCTCTTTCCCAAACGACAGGAAAATGTCATACCCCGAAACCCTCCTCAAACAGGTCACAATACATGATGGAACCCCCACGATGCCCCTCTCCTTGGTTGAGGGCTGGTATCGGGACAGCCGAGTGTTGGGGCTTTTTAAATGACTTTTCACCGTAAAATAGTTAGTATTTCAGCCGTATCATGGATTCAGTGCTTTAGGAAGGCTAACCCTAAGCGCCAGTTCTAAGGAAACCAAGCTCCAAGTTCCAGACATCTGATAGTCAAGCTGGTGTTTAAAACACAGCTCATTTGAAAGTCAAGGTGTCCTTTCTCACAGTGACTTGAAATGGGGTGCTCACCAGGAATTCGAGTCCCTCGGTGATTTGCGTCAAGCCGTTTAACTGAATAGCTTATCGGCAAAATTTCGTGATGACGAGCACCTAACCACGCTTTCTTCCCTCCATCCTGTCAGAGCCTGGGACGTTCATCCCTGACCCCTTCTAGAAACTGGTATGCTGTGGCTCATTAATTCACTATACCACCCTCCACTTCAGACCTGATTCTCTTTGAGATTTATTTCAATAATGGGAAATTCCATTATTAATGAGATCCTTCTTATCAGGGAGGCCGCCTGGCACAGTGATCAGAGCTCAGACGCCGAAATAAGACAGGTCTGCTCACCGGCTGCTTGCCGAGGGCCTCTGCATGCGGGCCGTGCGCTTCCCTCTGCACAGGGTTCGAACCCTGGCCCCACCGCCAGCACACTGCACGACCTGGGGCTCTCCCCGACTTTGTGTCCCTCTGTTTCCTCAGCTATAAAATGGGGCCACTGACTTCTCTGACGGGGTAACTGCATGTGAGGTGCTAGCCAAAGGCACGTGAGACTAAACCCCAACGTTTTAGCTCTTCCCATCATTATTAGTGTCATCATAATGAGCAGTTTTCGCCCTGAGCGTGCAGGCACCAAAACGACCAATCGTTGACTTTCAGATACTGGAGGACAGCATGGCCTATGAGAAAAGGAAAGCAAAGGAAGCCCTAGAGGCAGAAAAGAGGAGAGTTCAAGATCTGGAGAACCACTTAACCCAACAGAAGGAGGTACGAGGAGCGGAGAGATGCCGTGGGCTGTGGCGGCCACGGCCCCCGTGGGAGACCAGGCCCGAGGCCGGACCCAAGGCTGTGTTTCTGCGCCCCGAGAGAGTGGTGGGCAGGTGGGCAGCCACGGGCGGCACCTGCATTCCGAGTGGCCAGCGTCCGCTGGTGCAGCATACCAGCTGTATGACCAAGGGCAGATCCCTTAGCCTTCTGTGCCTCGGTCTCCATCTCTGCAAAACAGGAGTGGTTAACAGCCCCTGCCTCCTAGGAGTCAATGAGTCAATACGTACGAGGTGCTTAGAACCGCGCCTCACACACAGAGAGCCTCCACAGAAGCACTCCAGGCTCAGCTACCTGGGGCTGAGAGATGCTCCACAAGAGGGAAGCCCCGGGGTGAAGTCTGGGTCGGTCTCTCAGCCAGCATCCTCCTCCTCCTCCTCATCATCATCATTGAAAGATGCTCATGGTGCAGCCCAGCACAGGCCCCATAGAAAAACACACCCTGCTGGCTCCAGCCTCCTGGTCTCACACCCTCGCAAGCAGACCGGCCCTGGACTGTCGGGTCGGGAGAGAGACAGACACGCAGTAAGGCGGAGCAGACAGGACCATGACAAGGGGTCATAGCAAAAGGGTGCCAGGGGTCAGCGCCTTCCGGAGTGGGTGAAAGGAGTACACCCTCGAGGAGAGGGGATCCCGGGCGGAGGGGTGGGTCTGAGCTCCAGGCCCAGAGGGCTAGAGACATCCAGATCCAGCTCCCCCCATCAGCCTGGGGACCGGGCCCAGAGCTGGCATGACAGGCAGGCCCAAGACACAAGGCAGACCAGGCCGTGCCTTCCCGGAGCATCCCCTCTGAGGCGGAGGGAGCCGCGACCTCGTACACAAATGCGCGGAATGACTCCGCAGGGGCGGGGGAGAGAGTGGCCTACAAGCAGGGAGGGCCTCTCTGAGGAGGTGACGTTCACGTGCGCTCGGGAGGGGAGAGGGAACACCAAGGGGACACCTGGGGGAAGAGGACGTCACCGGATAAAATAGCCCAGTGCGGCAGACAGGGACCTGGGTTAGCCAGGGGCACGGTGGTGGGCGGCGTGTGGAATGAGGTTAAAGCTGGTACAAGATGGAAGGCAAACCTCCCCAGGACAGAACGAGAAAGGGGGGGAAGACACAGAGTACGAGAAGCAAGGCCTGGCAGGGGAGCGTGATGGGCTAACAGCCTCGATTCCGGTTCAAATCCCAGCTCTGCCCTAGCATGCTGTGTGACCCGAGGCAAGCTCCTTGCCCTCTCTGTGCCCTTGTCCATAATGTGAGTGTAGTGACAAATCCATTCTAGAGGTTTGTTGTGAGGGGTCAATGCATTCACTGTGAATCACCTACCCAGGTGACGTCAGAGTCCAGGTGAGGCAGAGTCCAGTGGGCGGGTGGGCGGGGCAGGGATTCCCTGGACAGTCAAGCAAGACCTTGGCAGTGGGACTGTGCCAGCCCATGTAAGAAAGTGAGGTCCAGGGGGGTGCGAGAACACCATACAGCACAAGCCTCATGAAGGGGCTGGACCCAAACTGTGGTCCGCGGCTGTCGCCAGAGCGTCCCTTATGCAGATGGACCAGGGGTGGAGCTCAGGCTCCTGCTGGGCGGTGTAGCAGACCCTGTGCCAGCCTAAGCATGAACACATAAGCATGTCTCCTGCCTCTGGGCGGGGCGGGGTTTGAATCAGGAAGACAGGTAAGGCAGGGTCCAGAGGTCGATGGCAGTGCGTGGGCAGTGCGCTGGCGTCTGAGCTTGCACTACTGCTTTCTGGCACATGACCTTGGCACACGACTTGTCCTCTTGCAGCCTCCCGTCCTCACCTGTAAAATGAGGGTAACTGGGGGTTTGCAGATTAGACGCGCCCATGCATCTAGTGCAGGGTGCCAGGCACTCACGTTGCACAGTGGTCAGTAACATTGTTATCATCTTCATTTCTAATGAATCAAACGGTGAGTAATAAGCAAAGCGCAGGAACCCTCCCCACGGGGCCTCTTTCCTCAGGCAGGACGCAGACTGGCAGGGTGGGGACTGGATGATCTTAAGCAGACTTGGCAGTAGGAAAATACCAAGCCGGTGCAGAGGGGTGAGTCAGAGCCTGGGCGGGCGGGGAGGCCGGCCTGCCGAGCAGAGCAGAGCGGGGGATGGAGGCCCGGGCTCGTGCTGCAGGGCCGTTTGGATGGTGGGCTTTTCCCCAGGCCACGCATCCCCAAAGCCGCCTCCCACTCCCAGCGGACCGTTCCCTCTAACAATTTCTAGTAGTTTTTCTTTCTGCCAAATGACGCACGTTCACTAAAGAAAACGTAGAGGACACAGACTAGTGAAAAAGAAGAAAATGTAAATTGCCATCATCCTAACTCCCCCCAAAATAACCACCGTTTACATCCTGGTAGATAATCACCTCCCTCCAGTGTTTTTGTCTGAGCACGTAGGCATGCAGTTAACTTTACACGTGCACGGGGGCCCAACTCTAAGAGTTTTGACAGCTGCCCCTCTGGCCACACTGCTCCCGGGGCAGGTGTAGGTGAGGCTGGGCTCCAGTCCCCCCCCAACATCACCGGGCCTGTGGGGGTGTGGGGTACGTGTTCTCAGCTCCAACCTGTCCTGCACATCGTCAAATTTTGCACTCAAGCCTGTGTAGACGGGGGACAGACCACCAGCGTCCTGTGAAGTATCAGGTCTGCTGGGACAGGCGGTGTCTTCTCCCACGCTGCCTTTCCCGCCCCGGGTCCCAAGAAGCCAGATCGGTGCCAACACATGCCAGTTTACTCAGTGGCTCGTCATCAAAGGCCTCGGCCCGGACACTCACCAGCATGTCACTTCCCGAACACCAGCCCAGAAATCCCGAATGACGAATAAGTCTCTGTGGTGCACATGACTGACTGGGGATGGCTTCCGGGTCCGCACGGCGGCGGGCATGCCGGGAGTCTCACCGCTCGCTGCCACGGGCGTCCCGTCCCTCCAGCCCTTGCTCCCAAACCCCGAGTCACTGGTTGCAACGATGGCCGAACCTGGCCTCCCTTCGCGCTGGCATTGCACTCCCTTTCCCATGCACGAGCTCTCAACCCACTCGTTGACTTCCAGGTTTCAGAGAGCAGCATCGCCTATGAGAAGTACAGAGCGAAGGAGGCCCTCGAGAAGGAAAAGAAAAAGGTGCAAGATCTGGAGAACCGCATAACCAAGCAAAAAGAGGTACGCGTCTCGGGGAGGAAAGACCCGAAGGAGCCCGACTCGGTGCAGAGCAACCGGCTCAGGAGCCCGGCGGTCTGGGTTCGAATCCTGCCCCTGCCACTCTTTGGCTATGGGACATTAGGTGGCTTACTTACCATCTCCGCGCCTTGGTTTCCCCGCTCATGAAACATCGATAAGACCAGTAGATCAATCTCATCGAGTCGTGAGGCTTGGTTGTTGATATACACATGAAACGCACGGAAAAGTACCCGGCACTTCGTGAATGCTGTGCGTGTTGGCAGCTTGATCATTACGAGCTCACAGCACGGAAGTGGGGGTGCGTAATCTGAACCCAGGACTGTCTGACTCCCAAGCCCTTCGTCGTCACCCCCCCCCCCTCCTCTCTCTGCTACCCTCGTGCTTTATGTGGGCTCAGCTGCCTGGGGTCGAAGAGTGGGTATCAGGGTACAGGCACCTCCATAATCAAACTTCATTTACGATTATTCCTGGGAGTAGTAGATGCTGTGGGGGTAAAAGCTGCCGTACAGCCCTGCCTTGGGCACCTCCAAGCTGTAGGATGAATTCGTCTCTTCTGGGTCCCAACGGTACAAGGGGCGTGCGCACACACACATACATACACACACACACACACACACACACACACACACACACACAATGGCCGATATCTCAAAAGTCAAAGCAATCAGTAAACACACAACCTGACAATAGCGGGTTAAATTTAAATACAGGTAAATACAACTTCAAAAGATTTTTCAAGACTGAATGGGACTAAAAAGGTCTATTCACATCAGTCTTGGATCATTTTCTTTAAATAAAGTTTCCCAAACATTAGCATGCACAGAATCACCAGGGAATTTAATTTTAAACTGCCCATTTCTGGGGCCCCCACCCCCGGAGATTCTGACTCGTGGCCTATATAGGGCGGGCCCAGGAATCTGCATTTTAACAACAGTCCCCGGAGGGAGCGCTGGTGCACCTGGAATCTCACCGCTCAGGGAGACAAGAGTCAGTAAACCACGTCCGGATTACACACAGCCTTGGGCACCTTGGAAGAGTGCCTCGACCCACTGCCGTGTGTGCCCAGGGGAGGCAGACCAGAGTCGGGGGAGATGAGGCCAGACCCGTCAGCTTCTGGGGGCTCCCTGCACGCAGGCACGACCCACAGGCTGAGAGGGAACCCGAGAAAAGCAGCCTTGTTCCCCCAAATGATTTGCCGTGGGATCGTCCGTGCAATACTTCAGTTAGGGGTACAAGAAAAGAGAAAGTTAAGTTTTTTAAAGGAAATTCATTAGGGCATAAAATGGACCAAGAATGAGACTGATGCCCAAAAAAAAAAAAAAAAAAAAAAAAAAAAAGTGTATCACGAAATCAATGAATGGGTCATAGTTTTTATTCTAGCAATTACAGTGAAAGGAGGAGCCCAGTTGGTCGTGTAATTCATAGAGGAAAATGGACCACTTGCTCATGGAAACCGAACTATTGTTGGTACCCGACCGACCCAGAGAGAAGGTCTCCTAAGGATCATCACTTAGAGGACACTGTGATGCAACCAACAGTGTCCCCAACGACAGCCCAAGAACAGTGGTGACATCAGAGAGCAAGTCTTGTGACAGCCCTGGAGGCAGGCTGGTGGCATCACTCCAGACAAGGAGAAAAAGGACTCCGCCCCAATGACTCCCCATGTCCCCAGAAACCCCAATGAAGTACAAGGTCAAAGAGCTGCTCAGGCGGAGTTGCTTACTTGCCTGCTGTTTGACCTGTATGCAGGGAAGAGCGGTCAAAAGATTGATTTCACCTCCACAGGCAAAAATGGGATTTATATAAAAGAAGAAGAAAGTGGAGAAGAAAAAATCCATAACAGTGAACTTTGTTCTCCTGTCCTTGAGTAAGCTGCTGAGTAGCTGGCAAGGAGCAGGTGCCGGGTGGCATGTTCAGCTCTCAGACAGCTTCACGGCTCATCAGAGAAACCATCGGTTTGTCTGGATCCTCCAGGACGCCTGGAGTGTCCCGCTGGGAGCTGTAGGTGACAGGCCGCTCCGTGGGATGCCTGCCAGAGTCCCCAGCAAGTCTCTTCTTAGGCCACGTCGCCACATTTCTCCACAGTAATAGTGATGTTAAGACCCACCCCCCGCCCCCCCTACACACACAGACACCCAAAAAAAAAAAAAAAAATTAGGAGTTCAGTAGTAAAACAAAGAGAATGAGGTGGCCCCAGGTGAGGCCTGTGGGCATCGCAGGACGAAAATGGAATTTTTGGTTTTTTCTTTTCAAAGAAAAAAAAAAATCAGTGTCCTTTCCCAATTCTAAAAGGAGTACCTGTTTGCTCTAGAAATTTTGAAAAATATAGAAAATCACTCAGAAGAAAATGAAAACTGCCTCTGATTCCACTGAACAGAGTTACTTACCCCGGTGCATTTTGATGTGATTCCTTCCAGACCGTCTTTATCTTGATTATTGATTATTAATTACACTTATTATAGATATCAACAAATGCTGATCTACTACAAAGTGACTTACACTGATATGGTGCACACTAATTGGGGCTCTGCTTTTTTACTTATTATGTAACAAAAACATCTCCCTGTCATTGAATACCCTTCCACAAACTGCCATGGAGAGAAGACCTGGGTTTACACTGTGTCAAGTGGACCCCAGACTCATCTCCTCCTCCCCTATGGCCCGACGCTGGGGCTGTTTCTCAAGGTGCTTGACCGGACACCCCTGGGCATCAGTCTCTGTGGACGCGAGGGGCCGTGTCCTTTCAATAAAATCTCCAAAGTAGAATTACTTCGGGTCACGAGGTAGAAACATTTGCAGGCTCACGATACACATCCCCAGATGTCCCCCCCACACACACACACACACACACCCCGGATACGTCATGCCAGTTCACACTGCCACCGACAGAGAACACCCCGCGCTGCATCCCGGGGATGCATCTCAGGTTAGGTTAGATCACGTCTGTGGAAAGGCCACACGCTGCATGATTCCGACTATGTGGCCTCCCGGGAAAGGCGAAGCTATGGAGACGCAGGCAGATCGGGGGTCGATGGCACAGAGGGATGAACGGCTGGAGCACCGAGGATTTTTAGAGCAGCGAAACTCCTCTGTGTGACACCTTAATAGTGGACAACTGTCATTGTACATCTGTCCAAACCCATAGAATGTACAACTCCAGGAGCGAATCCCAGTGGAAGGCGTGGACTCCGGGCGGTTATTATGTGTCGGGGTAGGTCCCTGGACTGTAGCAAACGTACCATCTGGTGGGGGGTGCTGATAATGGGGGAGGCTGTGCACCTGTCAGGGCCAGGGGTACGTCGGAAATCTCTGTGCCTCTACCTCAGTGGTGAACCTAAAACCGATATTAAAAATAATAATAATAAAGTCAAAGGAAGGAAGTTCGTAAGGCCCCGGAGCACAGTGTCACGAAGCCCACTGAGGAGGAGGGATGTGGGAGGGAGGATAGAATTTTGATAGTCAAAAGATTGGAAGAATGGACTCCTGGAGCGAGGGACAGCGTATACGAGGACATGGCGTGGCCACGGGAGTCCAGCCTTGCTGGTGGGGGCAGAGCCCGGTGAACGGGAGGTCACCCCAGTGCTGAGGCCACCACTGGGGAAGGTGGAGGAGTGTCCTAAAGGCAGGCGGGTCCTGTGGCAAGGGGTGAAGGAGCTCGGCACATTTATCCTGGAAAATAGATTTAGAGAGAGACATGACATCCCTCCTCAAATATTTAAAGGGCTGTCTCATGAAACAGAAATAAAACTTCCTCAATGAGCTCCAGCTGACAGAACTGAGCTCAGAGACCAGAAATCACAAGGAGACAGATGTCAGCTGAATATAAAAAGAGAGTTCTGTAATAATTGGAACCTTCCAGAGAAAGCACGGACTTTGGCCTTAAAAAGGATCAATGGAACAATAACAGAATAGAGTTCACCACCTGTCTGAAAACAGGAAGGGGAGACTAGAGTACATATTTATTCCTGAATTTTGGTTAATTTGATGTTTATTGTTTGCCCAGGAAATAGATTTAAAAGCGCTAAAGGAAGATGTTTTAAATAACAAATTAAATGACGCGCTGGCCATGGTGGAAGAGACAGAAAAAATAAAGATGGCTGAGAGTCTGAAAGCAGAGAGCGTCGCCGTGAGGTTAAATGAAACACTGGCTGAACTGGAAACTGCCAAGACCAACATGGTAAGGGACGAGAGGATCTTTCCGTCAGTGCGAGAGCGCGGTGCCCTGAGTGTGTGGTTTAGACCAGGGGTGCTCGGCCCTGGCACCGCTGGTGTTCTGAGTCAGATAACTCTTTCCCGTGGGGGCCGTCCTGTGCCCTGCAGGATGCTTAGCAGCACCGCCGGTCTCTGCCCACTGGGTGCCAGTAGCGCCATCCCCCCCAGTGCCGACAGCCAGCTTCAGACGTTGCCGGATGTCCCTTGGAGGGGGCAGGGGGGGGACATGGCAAACTCGGCCTCTGTGGAAGAGCACTGGTTTCATATGAAAGGTAAACAGAGGCTGTGATGCTCTAAGACGCTGGGAGACAGGGCCCCCACAGAAGCAGGCCGAAGGACAGAGGAGGCTCAACTGATCAGTGACAGTTCTGCAGACTTGAAAATTTCAGCTTGGTCTTTAAGGCCCTCCACCATCAGGGCTTGATATGGCACTCGTCTTCCATGCATACATTCCGCCGACAGGCAGTAATGAGGGTTAATCGGGCAGAAGTACACGAAGGGCATTTGACAGGGGCTGGAGTTGGAGACACCAGCTCCAGGCGTGGCACGTGGTGGCCATGGCCGTAGTCCAAAACCATAAGGACAAGGACACTCGGGGAGGCAGAGGAGTGGGAAAGAAGGAGTCTCTGCAGAGAGAGTTACAAGCAAGGGCAGACCTTATAACTGACCGACAGGACGTGAGTACCAAGGAGAGTGGGCGCCAAGGAGACGGGCAAGGTTCCAGCCAAGGTGCCTCGGGAGATGACGGCGTGTGGGTGGCGTATTGATGGAAATACGGAGGTCGGGGAGGCGGGGCAGAGGTCTCGTGGGATAGGGACTCTCTTTCAGAGGAGGCGAAGAGTTTAGACTGAGACAAGGGTATGCGGTATGGATGTTCAAAAGCATCCCAAACTTTGGGTGGTACAATAGGTTTGGGGGAGAAAGCGAGATAAGTCACCTAAATTTGGAAGATAGCCTCGTGGGCGTGATCGTTGAAACAGTGGGCGTGTGTGAGTGTCTCAGGCAAAGAATTTGCCCATCAGCGGGGGTGGGGGGGGGGTGAAGACGGAGGCCCAGCACGTCAGCTGGAAATAATAGGGAGCAGGAGAAGGCCGGTCGATGAAGCGTGAGGGGCCGAGGACAAGGCCCTGAGATGGAAGCGTCCAGAAGAGCCACAGCAGGAAGGGTCGGGCCGTCAAGGGAAAGGGTCCGAGTCACCACTTCGGGATCACCGGTAATTACTAGTTTTTAAGAGCTACAAATTAATTCACTTTTTTCTTAGAAAATCGTTCATTCATTAGTTCCATGACTATTTACTGGGCATCTAAGCCTGGAGGCTGCGGCAGGGAGCCAAGCACCGATGCTGTGGCTATATCAGTAAATAAGAAAAGCGTCTGCTCTCACAGAGCTGACATTCTAGTGGGAGCGAGAAATGAACTAGATAATTCAGACGGCGATCAGCGCCTCAGTGAAAACAAACCAGGGGCGATGGAATAGGAAGTGTCTTGGGCTGCTCCGAGGAGGTGACATTGGAACTGAGGCCTGGAATGCAAGAAGTCAGCCGTGCGAGGAGCCCGGGGAGCATGCAGCACGGACGGCACGTGCAAAGGCCCCGAGGCAGGACCGAGCTCAGTGCCCGCGCGCGCCAAGGCATGTTGTTGTAAGTCCCCAGGTCGCATGAACCATTTCTGTTTCCCCAGATCATGATGGAGGGTCGGATGCAGCTGCAGCAGCAGGCAATCAAGGCCCTCCAAGAAGAACAGAAATCACAGAAACACGAATTTGAAGAAGAAATCGTGGAATACAAGGAGCAAATCAAACAGCACTCCCAGACGATCGTGAGTCTAGAAAACAGACTCCAAAAAGTGACCGAACACCATAAAAAAATAGAAGGAGAGATCGCGACTTTGAAGGACAACGACCCAGGTTGGTCCAAAGGGACGACGAGGCGATCTCGGTGTTGGGGGCGGGTTCTGATCGTCCTGTGGGTCCCCACGGGCTGACGGGTAAGAAAAGGGCTTTGCTGGCTGAAGAGCTCACTTACTCCCGGGAGCCTCCTTTTGTTGCTGTTACACACAAGGTTATGGCCCCTCAAGGCCCAGGTTGAACAGAATTAACAGCAATGAGCCTGGACACCCTTTGTGCCCAGCCAGTCAGCCGGCGAGTCGCACAGGCTGCCAGGGCTGTTAGGGCCGTCGGAGCAGCAGTTCAGAGCATCCTCTTTGCCACACGGAAACCTCCGGGCAGGGGCCTTTCAAAGGCCTCTTTCTGCCATCCGCAGTTTGCGACGTTGACTAATGCACTTTCACCACCAGCCAGGATTTGCTTCTTAAAAAAGATAAACTTAAAAGAGACTGCAGCAGAACTCAGAGCAGCAAGCATTTATTTGCCCTAAATGACCAGGGTTGCGCATCTCGTGGCAAAGATGCTAGCTGCTTGAAGAGGTGCTCTGTAAGGCAGGGCTCATTAACTCTCTTCACCTGGGTAAGAGTTCTGGAAAGAGAGGCCTCAGGCCAGGGTTTCTCAGCCTCAGCAACGTTGACATTTGGTACCAGGTCATTCTTTATCGTGGGGCCATCCTGTGCCCTACAGGGTGTTGAGCACCCCCCACTCACCCCCGGTGACAACCAGAAATGTCTGGAGACATTTTTGTCAGTGTCCCCAGGGGACTCGCCCCTGGTTGAGCACCATCGTCCAGTTTCAAGCCAGCTGACACGCTGTCAGGGCTCACCACCCGCATACGCGCAGGCACCACTCTTAACTGGGCATCTCTTATGTTTCAAGCTCATTCTAGGCACTGAGGATTCAATGACGGGCAAGCCAGGCGGGGCCCCTGCAGTTAACTCAATTACTACCCTGACAAGTGATCCGGGGTGAACAGGGCACCACGGCCAGGGCATGGAGTGGGACTCAGTTGCCCAACCCAGGACCAAATCGGAGGGAGGATGCTTAAGCACCCCACACTCAGATCAGTGCCCGCCATCACGCAGAGATTTCATAAGAACAGTTAAACGACTGAATGAACGAGTGAATGTGTGATCGAGTGATGCGGCTAGAAGCCAGAAGGCAGGGGGACGAAGAATACGCGAGCAGCGAGGACAGGACAAGGCTCCCGCCCGAGCAGAGAAGAAGAAACAGGGCAGGAAGCGTGAGCCAGCGGCTAAGGCGCCACCTCTCGCCAGTTTGCTGAGTGGTCCCCGGCAGCTTCTGTCTCTCCTGCAGCCATTTTCCCATCTGTAAATGGAGTCGATGGTCCCTGCCTTGTTGGAGAGAGTTCATGAGTTCCTCGTGGCGGGGCTGGGGGTGTCCCGCCGGCCTCCGACACAGAACATACGGTGGGTCCCATTAGGTAGACAGGGCTGAAGGGTACAGGGAGAGTTCGTAAGTTGAGAAAGATGCAAGTGATAAGCCACGGGGTAGGCAAGCATCCACCGCACGAGGATCGTAATCCTGTCCCCTTGTCCCTCTGATTCAGCCCAGGAGAAGGAAGTACAGCAAGATCCTCCCGCAGCGCCTCCGCCGGAAAGCAGTTCCAAAGGCGCGGTGTGCGACCACTTGATGTGAGTACCCAGAGGGCGTGTGAGCACCAGGCCACCCTCACCGACCTGCCCCGCGAGCACGGGCTAACACACGCAACTCCTGCTTTTGGCCTGTTGTCAGAATCCGAAAAGAGGGGCTGAATCTGGAGCCTTCTCACTGTCCTTTGACTGTCTCGATTTTTTTTTTTTTTTAGCAAGTCAGGAGGGTGTCACGGAAAGATGTGGGTGGATCTGTGTTCAAACCCAGGTCGACACTCTCCAGTTGTGTGTCCCTGGGCGAGTTCGCATCACCTTGCTGGACCTTAGCGTCCTCGTTTATGAAATAAGGAGGTACATGCAGGGTACACGGAAGCCGCCCGGTGAATGCTAGCCACTCCCACGATTAGCTGTTTTTCCCCAAGTCCCCGCTCAAGGCAGGCAGACAGTGAAGGTTTCAGACAGTGGAGACCACGTGGCGAAGTGGGTCCTAGAGAGGGTTCAAAGTGAAGAGGTTGGATCCAGTGACTTTGGAGATCCCTCCCAACCAAAAGTCTGTACCTTCGAGCCTCTGGGAACTGACAGTTTCCAGAGAGAGCACCCCACGGTTGGGCCGGTTGGGCCGGCACTGTCAGGCAGCATGTAAACAAGAAGGCGCTAATGCAACTCAGAAAAAGGATTCAGAACGGTTCTCAGAGAAGACGAACCACAGGCCTGATCCTCACACCAGATTTCAGCTACCAAAATCAAATGTCATAGGGTCTTTCAGCCCCCAAAAGGCAAAGACCCCCAGCCTCCACATCTTGAAAAATTCCCGAGTGACTCCCGCTGGTAGAACGTGCTCCGCAGACAACAGTAGCTGCGGCTCGAAGAAGGGTCAGCACCCACGTCTCTCCTCCGCTCCCCTCCGCTAGCTGTATCCACCCTTGAGTCTTAAAGTTTCATCCTCAATTGGAAGAGTTACAGCCAAGGAGACTAGATCGATAGATGAGATAGATAGATGATAGATGACAGATGATAGATTAGATTGATAGATGATAGATAGATAGATATATGATTGATAGATGACAGACACACACCCATGTATGTACACGTGTACACGGATGTGTTTATTTTCAATCCAGCGATCACCAATCTTTTTATTTTGACGTGCGACCTGCCAGTATTTTGCTCGTTTCGTAGTATACGTACACTCTACCTTCAGGAATCTATATAAGAGGAGCCCGGATTTCAGAAACCCGTGAACTCAAATGAAGCGACATTTATTCCTGCCCAAAGGCCCTTAACCCCTATCAGAATGTGCAAGACCTCAGCTCTTCCTCCTGCCGCGGTCACACACACACACACACACTCACACTCACGCTCACACCCACACAACATGCCTTCCTCAGGTCTGAGGTGTCCCACACTTGCTCAGAAATGCACCCCGTGTTCTTCCCACTTAAACCCCGTTGGGGCGCCTCCCCCGTTACTCTGGGCCCCTTCCCGCAGAACACCCCTTACTGGGTGTAGCTGTCCCCGTCAACCGCCCTGGGCCTCCTAGTGCCAAGGATGTCCTGCCCCCCCGGGGCATGGTGGGCAAAGAAGCTGTCATCACCTCACCCTCCCCGGGTCCCCCCTCCACGCCCCCGCTATCTGGTCCCCAAAGCCCACGTTGCCGCAGAGGGTCCCGTGAACACCGATCTTTCATTTCCGGCCCCATCTCTCCCCCTCGGGAACTGAAGGGAGCTTGTGAGTGAACAGAAGCTAAGCCGTCCCCCCTCCTTCCTCCTCGCCTTCAGAGACTCCCCGAGCTTTGAAATAGTCTTCCCTTCTCACTCCTCCAAGATCGAAAGTCCACAGACGCCCCCGTTCATGCTGCCGGACGCGTGGGCGGAGAGCTGTGTCAGCTTCGTGCAGCTCGTCTTTCAGCCTCAGACAGAACCCAGCCGGGGTCCTCTGTTCTGTCTCGATTTATTTCTCTT
Source organism: Rousettus aegyptiacus (assembly GCF_014176215.1). NCBI lineage: Eukaryota > Metazoa > Chordata > Mammalia > Chiroptera > Pteropodidae > Rousettus > Rousettus aegyptiacus. The sequence continues at coordinate 8,856,844 of NW_023416284.1, forward strand.
TAGTGACGGTGCCTCAAAATGAATGTCCGTTTTGGGAATTTTAAAGCACGCGCTTATCCCCCTTGCTGGGGCTGGGGCCGCGTGGGCCATCGCTGATGGGAGTGTCACTCTGCATTTGTCCTGGGCCCCTTCCAGGCACTCAGGACACCGTGGAGGCTGAGTTGGCCTGACTTTGCCTGGTTTTTTTATTTTTTTGTGAATTTCAGAGAGGATTTACTGAGTGCTCAAAAGGAAATCCTGTCTCAGCAGGAGGTCATCATGAACTTAAGGAAAAACCTGACGGAAGCTCATGGCCGAATGTCGGATTTGAGAGGTTTGTCCTACTATGACCTGTGTCTCTTCCTGACCTGCTTCCAGAAAGGAAAGAAACGGGGGGCTAGGGAGTTGGAACGCTTGGCATTAAAAATGCCGCTCGATCTGCTTTCCAGGGCTGTTTCGAAGCTCGTAACTCAGGGTCAGCACAAGCTGAATCCTGGCTGCGGCCCTGGTTCCTTCTGTTCCCTGGGGGACATTCTCAGAGGGCTCTGGACCTCTGCATTGAAATGCGACTTTCTTTTTCCGGGAGAGTCCCCTTTTACCACTGAGGATTTCTCTCTAGGGGCAAGAGCTCCCTCCTGGAGCAGGCCAGCCCGCACGGCCCTAGCAGTCACCAGCTTTGGGCTGTAGGGCGAGTTATCCTCTCCAGGTGTGAAACCACCTCGGATGTGAAACTACCTATAACACACCTGCTTCCTAGGGTCGATGAGGACATTGGGGCCACCTAGAGTAGGGCGAAATAACTCTGAGTTCGGACCTCCGGGTTACCCCCCTGAGGGGAGCTGGGCTGTGTACTCGTCCCCACCTGTCATGGGTTGGAGGCTGTTGCACCTGGAAGACACCTGTAACTCTGGGGTAAAGCGAGAGCACACGGCGCCTCACAGAGCCGGCCCTCGCCAAAAGGCAACGCCTGCGTGATGTTTGCAAGCAGACCTCCTGAGAGTTCCTGGAGGGTAGACCTGCCTCGTGGTTCTCGGGGGCCCGGCAGACCTGCCGTGGCCCGAGCAGAGATGCAAGGCGGGACGCTCCCTCACCAGCTCGCATGTCGCTCTCAGGAGAGCTCAACGAGAAGCAGAAGATAGAACTGGAGAGGAACGTGGCCCTGGTCTTGCAGCAGAACAACGAGCTGAGTGTGCTCAAGGGAAAGATGGCGCACATGACCAGCCTGCTGGAAAAGAAGGACAGGGAGCTCGAGGTCTTCAAGGAGGCGCTCAGGTGTGTGGAGTGTCCGCGTGGCGTGGGGAGGCCGGGCACACCCAAGTGCCCAGGGAACCTTGCACGGAGAGGGGGAGCTCAGTGAATCCTGATCGAAGAGCTGAATGGATAAACGAGTGAATGAATGAATGAATGACATGTGTTCCATTGTTTCACAGCCTTGTCATGAGCTTTGCTTAGTTCTGGGCTTCTCAAACATTCCTGCACAATATTCCAGATGACAGGTCTTAGTTTAATTCATGGTTCCCGGACCCTGACATCGGTGACTCCTCTGCTCTACCCTAGGGCCTCCCAAGAGAAACCCAAACTCCAGCTGCACAAGGAGAAGGAACAGAAGCCCAGGAATCCTACCCAGATGTGTGACATCTCGGTGCAGATAGAACCCACCCACACTGATCTCTCCTTGAGCAGCCAAGAGGTGAGTGCCCGCCCAGTCCTGGGCTCCCGGAAGGACGTGCTAGGGAAGAGCCCAGTGGGGCTTTTGTTGCTTTTGAAAATATTCTAAGTTCCAACGATCATCCTTGCTTATGGGAAATCTATCAGTAGAAGAGCAGAAGACCTGCCTCTCTGACCCCGGTCGCTAGAGGTGAGAGCTGTCAACAGGCACGTGTGCCTTGAGACCTCTTCCTCGGAGAGCCTGCCACATGCTTAGACAGTCGTGATGTGCGGGTGGTTGAAGACCGGGCTTGGATCTGGGTCTGCCCACGTTCTAATCCCAATTTCTCCTCTCAGATACCATGACCTCAGCAGGTTACTCTGAGCCAATTCCTTCCCTCGTCTGGAAAGCAGAAGTAATGACAGTCACCAACCACCTCATGGGGTTGTTGAAATTTTTATTTATAAATGCAAACACACACAAACCTATATATCATATATTTATTTAACAGATTTTTTTTTTTTTTTGCAAAATAATGGTATTAGCTATACATATCCTGCAAATTGTTTTTTCCCCAAAAATCTTTTCAAGTACGTATATAGAGATTGACCTCATTCTTTTACACGGCCGCATAGAATTCCACTGTGTCCCTTTTGTCCAAGCAGGTCCTTGTTGGTGGACATTTAGGAGGTTTCTGCTTCCGCAAATTGCTGTAGTTAATACCCTCACATGTGTGTAGAACACATTTCTAGCTGGGGAATCGCCGGGTACCGAGGACATGCTAACTTGCGCCCGGTAGGGCCAGGAGGCCGTCCCCAGCAGCCGTCCGCCATTGCCCCACGGCTGTCTTGTGCCAACTTGTCTCAGGTGCCTGCCCAGAAGCTGTGGTGTACATGGAAGTCGCAGCCACGCAGCAAACAGGGAGTATGTCTGTGAGTGAGAACAGCCCTAATCATGTGGCCCCTCGAAGGTGGCGCTCACGTCCTGCCCCCGACCCCATGTGGGGCCACGACACTCCCCTTGTCCATGGTCGGCTGACTGTGGGTCGGTGCTGCCTCGAGGCCCCGGGTCTCTGGAGTCCAGCATGTCGCTTCCCCCTCTGCTGCCCGAGTCCCAAGCTCTTAGGGCAGGACCTGGCCCACAGTCATCCACTCGTTCAACAAGTACTGAGCACCTGCTGCATGCCAGGCCACATGCTGGGCGTGGGGGGAGGACGCCCCGGCTCCTTGCCCACACTAGACCCCCTCCGACTGTGCACGTGTTTGCTGGAATGGGTGGCCGACCGGTCACCACGATTATTAGTTTCCATTCCGAGGCTGATTAGCTGGGGAGGAGCGGGCAGTGGGGCCACAAGATAAAAGGGAAAAATGTCTGTTCCTTCTCTGGACCGTTTCCACACTCAGCCCACTTCCTGCTTTCTAAGCCAGAGTGGGTCAGAGGGCGTCGGAGTCGTATGAGAAAGAATCTCCATCTCCTCCAAATAAACAAATTCCCAGAAGGGCCAGGAGGAAGGGCAGCAAAGCCTGTCACCGAGCCTGGCCGCTGTGCAGGCAGTAGCTCCTCCCCTCCACACGACCACAGGCACATGTGCGCACGCCTGTGCATGTGCACACGCACGATACTTCAGGGCACACACATGCCCTCCAAGAGAGCGAGGCCAGTGCGGAACCCACCAGGAAGCAGGAAGTGGACCGGCCATACCCCCCGTAAGGAAGCCGAAGCTGGGACCGGGGCCGAGTGAGGTCCTACTAAGTGCAGCAGGGGTGGCGTGACCCCGCCCCTCGGCAGCTGAGCCCTGGTCCCACGCGGGAAGCTGGGGCAGGCTCCTTCCAGCTCCTGCTTCTGACCTCCGTTCACTCGGCCCCGTGTTTATTGAGCATCTCCTATGCTCGGCACAGTCTACAGTGGAGACGAAGATTTTGCCCACAGAGCCCACATTCTGGAAATGGAGAGACGGGAAATAAATAAGTCAGCATCGAACAAAATGCCCCGTGGGAATAGCGTGCCGAGAAAACACACGGCAGGATTCAAGGCCGAGAGAATCGTGGGGCGGGCGGCGAAGGGCTCTTCCCAATCAGGTGGCCAGGGAGGCCTCTCCAGGAAGGGACTCGGAGCAGAGTCCGGAGGAAGGAACACGAGGTGGGGACGTGGGGCAGGTGGACCGGCCCCAGGAGGCCCCAGCCATGGGCCTTGTACCCCCCATGGCCAGCATGACCGCTGAGGGCCCAGGACACGCCTTATAGGCCTTTAATAAGAATTGGATGACTCAAAGAAAGGACAAAGGAGCGTCTCCCCCTCCCTCTACTTGGCTCATTTGCCACTTTCCGGGATTATTTACATTCCCGCCTGCTTAGTCACGGTGTCCGCCCCAAGGCAGCCGGGCTCCTCTGCCCAGTTTCCCAATCTCTTCCCAGCGCCTCGCACAGTGTCTGCCTCTCCACACATAGATACCACATTTTCTGAATATATAAAGTGAACCAAAATTGTTATTTTAAAAATGGTTATAGAGGAACCAAATCGTCAGTGCCTTCCTTTTTTTTTTTTTTTTTTTTTTGCCGTTTTGGCTGGGACCTTCTCTAGCAGGTCTACGGAAAACCGTCCTCGACGCCCCATCCTGCTTCCCGGTTTTCTCTACCACGCCGCTGTCAGGCAGATATTTCCCACGCTCATTTTACTTGTCACCTGTGTCCCCACACAAGGACACAGAATCGAGGAGCACGGGAATATGGCCTGTTGCATTCCCTGCTGAGCCCCCAGGACCTAGCATAAGGCATGGCACATAGAGGTGCTCGATACATCTGTGTGAAATGAATGGATGGGTGAGCGAGTGACCTGCTTACCCCAGAGAAACGCTGTGACCTGGAGTCCAGGACGGGATGGGGCGGAGGGAGAGCATTCCCACCCTGGCAGAACGTCCCGCAGCCCAGTGCCGTTCTAGAAGCTCTGGGAGTCTCAGAGGAAGGTCATCCTTTCTCCAGACCAGCCAAGAGCCCGTCTATCAAATTCCCCCTAGCAGCCATCCTTGTTACCAGTTAAGAAGCAAGTATCGGGCGTCCCACCTAAAAATGCTCCTTCTGGAGCAGAATTTAATGTGCCATTCAGGGGCGAGACCGGCATGACAACAAATAGAAACCCAAGCTTAGAACATTAGAAGAAAATAAATGAAACGTGGGGAGGGGGACGTAGAGGGGTCTTTTACTCATAGTGATGCAAAGTAGCTAGGAAAGTGGGAAATCTTCCTGGATAGGACTCTACATTGGAAACGAAATTTTAAAATTCTTTACCTGACAAAGCCCCGTAACGGCCTTTTCCAAAGTACAAAGTGACAAGGTTTCCGCCATCCGTGGCATGAATGGTCCACGGTTCTTCTAATGTAAGAGAGATGGGGAGAGTCTCGCCCTAGTAAAGCTGCCATCTGTACCGTTCTGGCCGCAGGAGCAGTCCTTCAGCGACCTGGGGGCCAAGTGCAAAGGGTCCCGGCACGAGGAAGTCATTCAGCGCCAGAAAAGGGCCTTATCCGAGCTGCGCACTCGGATCAGAGAACTCGAGAAGGCCGGCTCCTCAGGTAAGCGTCCTCCCGCCTCGTCAGGCTCTGCGCACCCAGTGCCACGGGCCCTGGGCGCCAGGGTTCACTGTGGGCCCCGAGCAGCTGGCCGGGACCACCATCTTCCAGCCCTATAATTTCATAACGAAAAGTCTGTTGTAATACAAAAAAATAAAAGGTGGGCAGACGTGATCTCAGCGTCGAGGGCAGGCCTTGATATTAAATAAATAGAGAGAACCCACTTATTGCTCTGTAGCCCTGTGGAATCTTTATCACGGACTAACACTACGCAAGGATCAACCTTGAGGAACCTCCTAGAATACCCTGTTTAAAGGGGAGAGAGCTCTCAAGATACTGAGCTTGCTGGTGGGTGGAGCGCCCTGGGCTAGGACCCGGAAGCAAACTGGGTTCAAGTTCCACCCTCATTCACGCAAGGCCGCAGCCTCACTTGGCCATGCGACCTTGGACAAGCCCAGTAAATAGCAGTGGTGGTTATGACATGCAATAACTTCTTCCTGGGCCCTTCTTTTGAGTCTAAATCATTTCTTTTCTAGATCATAAGGACCACCTGAATGAATCATTTCTAGACTTCAAGACTCTCAGAATAGAAAAAAATGTCCAGAAAATATTGGACTCAAAATCCGGTTTGCCAACTCTCTCAAGAATAGAGATCACAGTGGTAACCCAAACAAGTTTGTCTCTGCAGTGACTGACACGTGGGAGGGCGGGCGTTGAGGGTAGGCACTAGCCGTGTGCCCTGACACAGCCTCGCAGAGTAGCAGTTCACGGCCAGGTCCTGCCCGACGGGCCAGCGTCTGCACCAGCTGGCCGGAGCCCTGCATTATATCCCTGCTCCAGCGGGCGAATAGAAAGGCAGCCTTCCACTTGTGCGCAGCATAATATATTTTTGCGTGGACACTGAGCCAGGTCAACCTCTGGCCGGCCCTCCCTTTCCCGTTATGTGTTATATTCTGCAGAAAATGTTCAACGGGCTAATTGATCACATCGTGCCATGAGTTTGCCTGAGGTTTGCTTTTTGGCCGTAAACTGAAAAACATGAACACAGAAAGGGCAGCAGGAGGGAGCCATGCGTAAGAGAACACCAGCTCTAGAGTCAGAGAGACCCGTGTCGGAATCCTAGTGTGACCTTGGGCGAGGCTGGTAACCTTTCTGGAACTCCATAACCCAGCTGTGAAATGAGGATGAAAAAATTAAAGGAGATGGATAATTATGGCAAGTGCTTACCCCAGTGCCTAACTCCTAGTGAACACTTAACGAGTGATAGCTATGAGTAAATATTATGTAAATAGTATTATTCAAGAAAGCCTTCCTTTCTTAGGGAGCATAGTTTTATTTGATGGAATGTTCAGAGGTGATTTGATGGTTAAGTCGGAGGCGGTCCTTCAGACTCCCCGATCAGTCCAGTGGCTTTACCATGCAGTCGGTAGGGACTCCCCGCAGCCAGCTGGCCGATTAGGGTCTTGGTGGGTGCACAGCTGCAAACGCCATCCTGCATTGTCTCTGGAAAGGGGCCAAAGTGATGCTCACGCACCAGGTTCCAGCACTAGGAGGTTTGGCATTGGCCAAATGTCATGAGGGTATCAAAGTGAGATTCCTCTCACAAAAGGAGGAAAGTTATTTTCTGTTTACCCTTCGTTCGTTCATTCAACAAACATACGCACTCTGTGCGCTGAAGGAACGGGATAGGGAGCGGAAGCACTGGTCCCTGTTCCTCTGAAGCTCGTCATCTAGACCAGGGCTTCTCCGTCCCAGTGCCGCTGATACTGTGGGCCAAGCAGCTCTTGGTCGCGGGGCCACCCTGAGTACTGTGGGACGTGCAGCAGCATCCCCGGCCTCTACCCACTGGATGCCTGTAGCACCCCCTAACCCCACCCCACCCCTCAACCCCCGTTTTAACAACCACAAATGTGCCCAAGAAGGACTAAATGTCTGGGGAGGGGGAGCAGCAAGGATCGACAAAACTCTCCCCTGGCTGCAAACAGCTGGTCTAGAGGGAAGGCAGACGGTGACCAAAGACCGAGACATGTCATTTCAAAGAGAGTCACTGTCTGAGGGGTGGGGCCGCCGTTACGAGAAAGCAGTTGACAGAGAAGTCCGACTGCACAGCCGGGAACCGAAATGAAAATCGGCTCTCCCGAGTTATTCTTCGGCAACCACACCGCGCTTTAATTTCTAGACGCAGAAATTTATCATGGATTCGCCGAGCGGGAGTTTTTATGTCTTTTTTTAATTTCAGCCTCAAAATGGCCCTGCCATCTCAGGGTTCAACCAGGCCATGGAGAAGTCAGGGAAAATGGACGTGGCAGAGGCTTTGGAGCTCAGCGAAAAGCTGGTAAGTGCAGACGGCCTCCATCCCCCTCCTGTCTCACCCTGGGCCCCCCACAGCCGGTCACATTAACCACGGGATAGTTTAACCAAACGTCAACCCCGCGTGCACATTCGGCTGTTGAAATGGCTCCGAAGACCCACGCGCTACCCCAGCACGGGTCAGACGTGCCAGAGCCGGCTTCCCTGAAAACCCGGGGCGTTGGAATGAATGTTTACATCTGTTGTCACTTTGCCCCGGGTTCTCGAAAAAGGCACAGTGTAAACAGGTGCGGGGAAAATGAAAGTCATACTAAAAGCCCCAGCCGCGCTCATTTCCAGAGCGTGTGTTCGTTCTCTGTGATTTGCCAAAAAAAAAAAAAAAGAATGAAACGGAATTAGATGTTGGCCGCCACAAAGCAGCCACCAGCAGCCTCGGGCCAGGCGCCTTATCCACGAAACGCTTTCCTCGTAGTACATGGATATGAGCAAAACACTCGGGAGCCTGATGAACATCAAAGACATGGCAGGTCACGTGTCCATGAAATACCTCTCCCCCAAAGAGAGGGAGAAAGTCAACAAGCTTCGGCAAAGAGACCTCGACCTGGTGTTCGACAAGATCACTCAACTCAAGAACCGGCTGGAGAGGAAAGAGGAGCTTTTGAGGGGCTATGAAAAGGACATCGAACAGCTCAGGTACCACCCGCGTCCCCGCGGAAAGACCCAGATAACCATCCCGTCCAAACCTCAGGGCAGCAGCAGACACCTAGGACCAGACAGGAGGACGGAGGCCTGGGCGTGGAATGACTAAGATATTGGGGGGGTTGGGGGCGGGACGATGCCCCGGGCCGACAGAGACAAGTGTCCCGGCGAGGCAGCTGCCATCGAAGTGCTCGAAGTGCTCCGTGTTCGCCGTTCTCTACCCTGTCTCAGTAAATAAGCTGCGCCTCCCATGAATCTGTCTGCCGTTTCACCCTTTGTGAACTTTTTTCATAGTCCCGCCGTATTTTCAGGGCTTGCAGGTCTCCCCACCCTCCCTGGGGAACTGGGAGGAGCTGGTCACATAGCCCCCGGCCCCTCGCACTATACTCAGCCGACTCACTGCGCGTGCTGCCCTCCACGCCCCAACTCTTGGCCGTTCTCTCCTGTGTGTGACGAAACCACTAAGGCAGCTGGGTATGGGAGTGTCTCGAGACTCCGCCAGGTCGGGGACACGGATGGTGAACGAGAAAGGTGAAGGGAAAAGAGGCTTTGTCTCTCCCAAACGCTCAGGCAGAGCAAAGTGTCCGTTCAGATGTACCAGTCGCAGGTGGCGAAGCTGGAGGACAACGTCTACAAGGAGGCGGAAGAGAAGGCGCTGCTGAAGGAGGCCCTGCAGCGCATGGAGCACCAGCTGCACCAGGAGAAGAGGATGAACAGGGCCATCAGGCAGCAGAAGGTGAGAGGTCGCTGCCTGGAGCAGGAACTCCCAGGGGCACGCGGGCAGCGCGTTCACTGCTGCAAAGGAGGGCGGCAGGACAGCTTTAGCATCGGATGGACCTAGGTTTAGCCCTCAGCTTTACCCCTGACCGGGTGTGTAACCTCAGGCAGGTTTCTTAGCCTCTATGGAATTCACCTGTACTTCTCTAAATGGTGGCTGTTATGCACATGTTCACGGTTCTGCCAGGTTCTGGGGGCGTATATAGATGGATACGATCTCTGAGACAAGAGGCTTGCTTTTGCTGTTGTGAACTCCCGGAACATAGTAGATACCCAAGAAATATTTGGTGGACGGACGGACAGGTGAATGGGGTGGATGGATGGATGTCCTTGAAGAATGTATCTTTTAGCGCAGAACAGACAGGTAACGGGCTTTCCTCAGATAAGTTCCCTGAGGGAGGCTGCCCTTCAACCTGCAAACCTTCCAGACAGCAGACTGCCTGGCCAGTGGCCCCCAGCAATGATCCGGCTCTGAGAAAGCCACCGGATGTGACATTTCCATGCCCTGCTCTGAATTAAACATCACAGACCTCTGTCGGCATGTGCCATGGGGCCGCCTCAGGCAGAGGGCAGCTTCCGCTCACGCCAGGCAACGCCAGGGGCAGCTGGGCCAGTGACGGAGCTCCGACTTTTCCTTCGATGTGCCCTCTGGAGAGCTCGCCCCTTCTGAGGCGCTGCCCACCCCCCCGCCCCCCACCCACCGCCGCCCCAGGGCTTGGCAGACTAGGCCCCAAAGCAGAGACGCCAGACCACAGCAAAGGGCCCCAAAAAGGCCATTGTCGTGTGCTGGCTAAAAATGTAAGGAACCCTGAGGGTTTGCATAAACAGGCTTCAGTGCGTTATTCATGGGCTGCCTCGTTCATACATAACGCGGGGCCGTGCCAGCCTGCTGGCCACTAGACGCCCTTCAAGGGAGAAGGATCTGAGATGGCCGGGTGGACTCTGTGTCAGGATCCCCGGAAGAGCTAGATCTGGGAACTTTCAAGTTCACGGGATTCACAATTGAGATTTACAAGAACTGTGGCCACAATCGTGGCAGCACGGATGGCATTCTTCACCGAGCCCTCGCGGGGCGGCCGCGCCCGCGCCACACGCTTCCCCGCCCCCAACGTCTCTGCAGGGAACGCTGGCAAGAGCCAGCCCGTTCCAGAGAGGGCAGAACGGACGCTGGCACTCGGTGGCAGAAACAGAAGTCCCCCGCGGCCCTGCTGTCCCCGGCCCGCGGCCCTGGTCGGCTTCTCCACGCTCGTCCCCCGCCATCTCCCAGCCAGGGCGCCCCCTCCCCTCACCCTCCACTCACCGGTGCTCCTGGGGTTCGCGCTCCGGGGCTCGGGTTTGCACTTCAGGTTTGCTATTCACTTGTTGCCAGAAATTCCCTGTTTGTCGGACACACACACACACACAAAATCATCAATTTTAAAGTTTTGCGGGATTCGAAAGGGAACCCGTATGCGTCTGTCTTGGCATCAGTTCCTTCCAAGGAGTGTCTGTTCGTTTTTGAAATGGTAGGTAAAGAAAAATAAAATTCCCTTTTTTGTTTTCAATTTTGCACCTAATAGTTTCGCAAGGAGCCTTAATTTTTCTCAGTCTCCCGTAGGAAATGTCACCTGTTCATAGAGGTGGCGTGGTCGAAGCCCTGGGACGTGAAATTACTTGCCTTGAGCTTCAGAACCGCCACCACCCTCCAAAAAAATGTCATTTGTAGCCTTAACGTTAGAACATCTCTTGACCAAGCAGAACTTTCCAGAATCGAAAGTCATACTTCCATACTAATACTTTTGGCTCTGAAAATGAGGCGTAAAATGCCGGGGAAACCTCAGGGCTGGCTCTCACAGAGACCCTTGTCGCCAGCCTCCAGATGCCCCTGGAACGCCCTGGGTCCGCAGCTCTGTCCACGTGACAGAGCGACAATCACAGTAGCCCAGGCCGCGCTCCGTCTAGTCCACTCCCCTGCCTCATCGCTAGAGAAGGCCTCAGGGTCTTTCTCAAGTTCACGGGGCAGACTTCTGAGTCCAACGAATAGGATTCGAGCCCCACCTCTGCCCTTTCAGTGACCTTGAGGAAGTGGCTTGGCCACCGCATCTTAGGGTCCTCAACAAAAACAACCAAAATGGTAACACTGGGATCCACTTCATGGGGCAGCAGGAGGGTTCGGTGGCATGATGCCCGGCACCCGGCAAGCTCCGTTACTATGGGGGAGAGAAAAGGCAACTAACTTATGGACGGCAGGGCCAAGTCTTTCTTCCAGGGCGCTTCCTGCCAGCCGACAGGCTCAGCACGCCCCGAGCCGCCTTCCGCTTTCCCGGTCCTCCCAAAGCCGGCAGCTCTTTTGTGAACCCCTTTTTCTTTCTATTCAGTGAATGCCGCTAGGGCTACAGCCAGGAAAAGGCCCCGATACTTTTTGTGAACGAGTTAAGGCCGGAATTTCAATAGGAAATCTGAAATGCACAGAAGTGACCCTTTGAGAGGCACGCAAGCCCTTTCTTAGCCCTTTCCTTGGGCTCAAAGTGTGAGAAAGGCTGACGTGCGCTGGCTGCTCTGCTGCCAATCAAATGCTAGCCAAGGGGCATGGCCACAACTCTGCCAGGTGGTCTCAGCTGGGTGAGAGCCCCTAACCTTCCCTCTGCTCATTTAACCCCAGATCCCTCACCCTTAAGGTGAGAATAAAAACGCCACCTAACTCACAGCGTTTCATGCAATAACAGCATGTATGCGAAACCCTTAGCACACAGAACCCCTCGATAGACGCTCTTACACCATCATCGTTATCATCGCTACTCTATTTACCTCAATATTTTCCAAGATTTCTTTGGGCCCAGAGAGTCTCAAGATCCTGGTTCCCTCAGTGCCACTTGTGTGCGTTTGACCAAGGAGTAGAAATTGGTAGCTGTCACGTAGGACAAGAATGGGAGGGAGGTGGTACCCTTGGCCCACACAAGGATGGAGAAGTGAAATGTGGTTAGGGTGGCGTGGCGTGTGGCTAGAATACCGCTGAAGGAAAATGCCCTCACCTGCCCCCCACCCCCGCTGTTTTTTTTGCGTATTGGCTCCTGAATCCCGGCATCTCTTAAAAGCCTCAGAGGTGCGTCCCAGCGTGGGACAGGTACGGGCACACTGAACGCGCTCCCGCTCACCCGATATTTTCATTCAGGAACGTTTAGAGGATCACGAACAGAGAAATGCAAAAGAATCAACACCTTGCAACTGTGCCTTCAAAGAGAAAGAGAGGCAGGTATGGAGAGGTTTTCTGATCTTGCAGCCAGACGCAAGCTCGATATAGTGTTTGCAAAGGGTAAGAGCCCAGCCCTTACCCCGCCCCCGCCCGCAGTCTGAGCAAATGACCTAAGAGACAAGGAAGTGGCTAACCCAGCATCTCAAGGCCAGAGAGCACAGAGGAAGTGCAAGGATAGTTTCGGCCGACGGGGCCACCGTCCTAGGCTCTAAATGATTAGGGGACTTTGAGACAAGGTCATACAAAAAGAAGGTGAAGGGAGGAGTGGGGAACCCCAGGAACCCCTCACCTAAAAATGAAATAAGTGAATGAAAGGGGGGAAAGCAGAGCCAAGAATGAGGATGACAGAGGGCCAGTTGACACAACCTCCTCACCCGTCAGCGGGGAGAGAGCCGCGTTTGACTGTGGGCTGTCTGGGAATGAAAACCCAGAGCAGGACGGATGGACGTGAGGCTCAGAAGGGTTCTCGGAGCGAAGACGGCGTTGGGCTTTCCCTAGAGAGAATGATGTGTGATATATAATGAACAACGTCCCTAAGAACAGCAACACAGTGCTGGCTGGGCCACGTCTGAGGACAGCTTTGAGACAGACCAATGTCATCACACGCATCCCAGAGAGTTCAGGAAAAGCAGGTGGGGGGAGGAGGGGCCAGGCTCTGCCCTTCGGCACTCAGCTATCCGCTGATCAGATTTAATCCAGGAAGCTATTTTAGAGCCGTGTTCAAACTGGGGTGCCCTAGAGCCCTTGGGTGCCAGGGAAGAGTGTGACTCCACACACACACACACACACACACCCCTCACTTTCACGAGAGAAGCTCCCCATTATCTGTTTTCTGTGCCAGGTTCTTCAAGAGATTTTGCTTGGGTAAAAGGGTTTTGCTACCAAAAAAAAAAAAAGAAAAGAAAAAGAAAAAGGAAGGGAGGTTGCTGGTTTAAAACCACTGCTTTATAATAAATATCTGGGAATTTGGATGATGGTGGCTGTCCGCTGAGCTCAGTTCCTCTCAGCTAAGTTTGTGATAAATATTGCGTGGCTGTGGGCTCAAGGTCTTCTCCATGGAAAATGCCTGGAGAGCAACAGTCGGTAAAACGCAGGCACACGATCCTCCACGGACCGTGTCTGAGAGCTGAGTTAGCGTCCTTTCGTAAGAATGGAAGAGACTTTACAAGCTCCTAAACTCCCGTCCCAAAAGATGGCCTTCCTTCTTCCCATCGTGAGTTTTGTGAGCGTCCAACCGGATTGCCAGATTTAAAAGGGGGTAAAACTCAATGAAACAAAACAGGAAGCCCAGTGAAATCTGAATTTCAGGTAAACAACAGTTATTTAGAATAAATATGTCCCAAATATTGCTTGGGACCTAGTTACACTAAAAAAAAAAAATTTCTTTGGTTTCATTCTGAAATTCAAAATTAACTGGGCATCCTGCGTGCTGCGTGGCAACCCCACCGACGAACATTTCCTGAGCACCAAGCAGATGCCGGGGGGGTAGGCACTGAAGCAGAAGTCGCAAGACGGCAGCCCACAGATGCATTTCATTTGGCTCATGGGCTTTTCTCTTTTTTTCTTAAGTAACATTTCAAAATACGGCACTAGCACGGAATACTCTGGTTTTTCAGCTTCTCTGGGAAATTCGGAAATTAGGCCCCGGGTCCCACAAGCCGCCATCTTCCAGGCCCTAGGAAGGCCCTGGGCTCGTGGGTTTGCGGCCGTCCCCACCTGGCTCGCTCCCTCCACTGCCTTCACTTCCCTGGCCTCTGCGAGCATCAGGTCGGCAGCCCCAGTGGATGCTCAGGGCTCTCGGAGAGCGGAGAGCGTTCCCTGCCCAGCACCCCGCACGTTCCCCCACCGGAGTCTCAGCCTGGGAGGCCCCAGCTCGCACTCTCTCTCTCTCACTGTTGTGCCCCACACACCTAGGGGATGCTCTTTCTTCAGCAAACGGTCCCTGACGTGCGGGGTCTTCAGGGAACCTGGGTCAGCAACAGTAACCAAACCCCGGGGGAACGGCAAGCTCCAGATTTGTGGTGACGCTGGCTCCCACACAGGCCCCTGCTGTCCCGCCCGGGGAGGTTGATGCTCCTGGGTTCTGTCGTGCCTGGGCCTGGGAGTGTTAGGGTGGACGGACACCCACTGGATGTCCGTAGCCTCTTGCACTGGTCTGGGAGTCTCTGCTTCCAGCTAGAGCAGACTTGTGCCCCAGAGGAGTGCAGTGTGTCCCCAGGGGCCCCTCGGTTGACCAGCGCCCTCCTCTCATCCTCTCAGATTCCACTGGAATCTGGAACAGAGACCCTCTCGGGCTCAGCAGGACAGGGGGGTATCGCCTGAAAGCCGCGCCCCTTCTGCAGACCCCCCCGCCCAAGCTCACCCCCACCCCTCATCCGTCCAAATGGGTGGCATCGAAAAGTTGAGGGGGGAAAAAATCCATTTTTCTTTGCTGCAAAAGGAAGCAATCAGCTAAATTGTGTCAATATTCTTTCTGTATTAAAGAGACGAATGTTTGTAGAGGTGGTGAAGAGCAAGATGCAGAAGTCAAATCTCCAGGTGAGCCAGGAGAAATGGGAAAGCAGGAGGATGTCAGCAGGAAACCCACTGACAGTAACCCCACATCCGTTACGTCCCGAGCATTTAGCATGTGTCAGGCGCAGAGCTAAGCGCTCGGCGTGCATTACTTAATCTTCACAGCAGCCCCATGGGGTTGGCGGTGGTATGATCCCCGGTTATCACACGGAGTGTCTAAAGCTCAGAGACTTTAAGTGATTTGTCCGGAGCCACACAGCTAAGCAGGAGAGTTGGCATGCAGCGAGGAGCCGACACCCAGGTGAGCGCTGCTTGCCCTCCTGGAGGTGATACAAGTTCAGGTATTAATACATCTGATACATTTCTGGCGGCATTGCTCTTGAATTTCAAGGAAGCATATCCTTTAGAATTCTCTTTTTCAAGAATCAAGTTTTAAACGTGTTGAAACGGTGCCATTCACAATTCAGCCCTAGAACTGGAATTGGCCCAACCCACAATCCCGCGGTACAGAAGGTAGGAGCGAGCTCTCAGGAAGCATGAAAACACATTTTAGTTGAATGAGAGAGAGGAGATAGATTCAAGTTTGATAAAAGGCCACAATCACTCCGAGACAACAGAACTGTCATCGGCAAAAAGTTTTTTCCTGGGTAAGGAACATTTTTGGAAAACAGAAGCCTCTTCTCAACCAAATCGCACTTTTCCTAAGACTAGAAGGTGGTTACTATCCGGAGCAGGATGTTAGGATAGAGAACATCCAGAGAGCTCCCTCAGATCTGAGACCTTTGTCACCCTGCAAAGTGGGAACGGCTAGGCGGCTCGTCGCTTCTCTTCATATATGTGGTTGAGCCGGGGAGCAGGCAGAAACCACCCCACAGCTAGGTCTTGTCCGAGGTCCCCCTGGGGACGTAAGCTGACAGAGGAGACAATGGGGTGGGCCCTGGATGTTGTAGCAGCGTTGGCTGCTCCGAGACAGGCAGCCTGCGGAATGTCAGGCTGTCTCTGGGCTTAACAGAATGCAGGCAGATGGCGGCGCTTCAGCCAAGAGCAAAGAGTGAGCTCCCTGTTCTTCCAGCCCCACAGCCCAAACTTAGAAGCTTGGTGTCTAGGACCTCCCCGGTACAGAAGGGTTTGCTCCAGGTCGCTTGCAAAGTGTAGCTCGGGGTCTCCTTCCTTCACAGTGTGTGCCTTGACTCCTTAGGGGGATGGAGCCATCATGACCACCCAGAAAAAGACAGGACATGTAACATCTGCTTATAAAAGAGCCTCCATCTCTAGCAGGCTTCAGAATTGGCAGCTCCTTCCTTTTTAAAGCTGTGGGGTTTTGTTTTCTGTCCTCCAAAATGCCATTCATTGATTTTTTTTTCATTACAGCTAACAGTCTTTTATAATTATTTGTCAGCTGTATGCTAAAATCTTCTAGTTAATAAATATTTATCGACTACCTAGTCTAGGCCACCTACTGTGCTAAACCCCAAGGATGGACGAGTAAACAAAAGAGTACCCTTCTGGCCCTGACTCATTCAACAAATATTTACCAAGAGCATAGATGTGGCAGGTACTGTCCAGGTGTCGGGGTTCACTCATGAATTCTCAGTGGCGGTAGTATCACCCGGAGAGGGCGAAATTTTTTTTTTTTTTAATGTGTAAAGCACACAGGGATGTAAAGCATAGAGAATATAGTCAATAATATTGTAATAACTATGGTGCCGGGTGGCTACTAGACTAATCGGGGGGATCACTTTGTGAGTTATATAAATGTCTAACACTATGCCATATACCTGAAGCTAATATAAAATAATATCGAATGTCAACTGTAATTAAAAAATAAAAATAAGTAAATAAAATACTCCAAAGTTAAAAATGCGTACAGCGCAGATATACATACAGTGCTATCTGTAGTATTCAAATTTCTTAGGCGCGGGAGCAATTAGGAGAAAATGTGAAGAAGGCGCGTCGGGGAGAGACGATAGTGAGAGAAAGGGCGGAAACACCGGGTTAGATCAAGGGAGAAACGCACAAAACTGTCTCCCTCGCTGCCTTACAATCGGGGGCCAGTTTTTAGAAAAATAGATAAGTACTAGTAATGATGAAATAATTACTCTGTACAAATGTTTTGAGGACAAAGCACAGTGGACTAATCTCGCAAGTGTATTGCACAGGGACCCACCCGTCCAAGGGCCAGCAGAGGCCTCCTGGGAGAAGGGTTGTTTAAACCGAGGCCCGAGGCTGGTCGGGGTCTCTCTAGAGCCGACGCTTGCAGTCGGGCACCTGCGGCAGGCCCGCATTGTGTTCCGAGATAATTTCCATCCAGGTGTCACTATTTTAATGACTGGTTCCTATCCCTGCCTTTTCATTCTAAGAGTGAGCCATGTGGTTCCGAACGAAAAGGAAGGGGGTACGCATACAAGCTCAGTGGAGGCCAGCGTGACAGACCCTACAAACTCAGAGACCGAAAGTAACCACATAGGATGGTCCGAACATGAAACTTCCTAACTCGACGCGGGTCGCGGCGGGTAGTCACATCCTAGGCCCGTAGCTTCCTTGACAAAGGTCGGTCCTTACCAGAAGTGAGCCCGTCTATTCTTTTTTTGCATGTGAGATAGCACACCTTTGACATGTCAGAGTCACCTCCTCGTCCAGACCCCTCAGGGCACAACCACGGCACCAGGGCGGGAGGCCGCAGGCCCCTCACTGCCATCTTGTTCCCACAGTCTCTCTACGCGCCGTAAATGGGGGTTACCAATTGGCATCGTACTCACCAGTGTTAAAGAAGCGTGTGTGTCTCTATTGTACTGTTTTATCCAGTTCCCGAGATTTCCCTGCTTTGCCTTCTCCCGCCCCCTTAACCTACCACCAAAGGTTCCATGTGACCCTCCTCACGTCTCCTCCTTCGATTCTAATGTATAACATAAGCTGCAAAACCGCCGTTGTCTGGAGCATTTTCTCAATCTGTTGAGATTTTACTTCCTGGCAATTGTCAATTTGGCTCAAATAAACTCGTAAGAATTCTCTACAAATTTGGACGTTTCTAACATCGACACATCCGAGCTGAATGCATGGCACTCGCGTGCGGTCCCCAGTTCAGGGCGGACCCTCCCCGCGTCCCCCCATTCCCCACCTCTTTCTTTTCCCAGTCAACCATCCTGTCTGCCTTCTGCTGTCCCTACCCTTGTCACTCAAAAAAGTGGACCCAAACTTGCTGCATGGTGCTTCCTATCCCCAGCTCGTGGGACCAGGGGGACCCTGGGACTGGGGACTCTTTCCTTTTAACAAACTTTCTGGCAGCCAGCCCCCCACACTAGGTCAGGGCACTGGCATTTGGGGACCATCCAGAGCCAGCAATTTTATTGAAAATCACATTAAAAGGGCTCTGAAGGAAAGGTGGCTTCAAGGGCAAAGGTTTTGAACTTTTGCTGTCAGCTTTCATTTTCCCTGGCATCCTGACCACGTTATACTTTGTGGCCTAGTGTAGAGATGTTAGCCCTTCTCACCCTGGAATGATTGGGAACGCAGAGTCTCAAAACACATCCAAGGCTCCTGCCAGCCACCGGCACAGGTCTCAGGAGGTAAGGCTGAAACCTGTCTTAAAGCAAAAAGAGCTCAAACGGTGGTTCGACAGCCCCTTCCATTGAAATCCACCCAGAATCTCCTCTCAGCCCCTGAAGAAGACAGCACGGATATTCTAGTCCCTATTTGACAAATGAGGAAACCAAGGGTCACGTAGTACGTGGCAGAGCCGAAATTCAACTACCCACAGCCCCCTTCCCCCAGGGGCATGTGTTGAGGTCCAATGTGCAGAACGTAGGGCTGAGATTTGAAGCCTGTTGGAAAGAATCTGGCAAGTTTACCCTATCTACAGTAGGTGCAGAACGGAGTGAGAGATTCTTAGGTTTGCAATGAATAGAATCTATTCAGACAGAGGGAGGGGGCTTTTACAAGGACACTGGAGTGAGTGCCTCTTAAAAACGAAAGGCTGAAAGAGTCCAACCTCAAAAGAGAAATGAGTAAACTGTCAGATCCCAAGTATCACGTCTGTTACACACACACACACACACACACACACACACCCTCCTCTCCGCATCTCTCTGAATCTCAGCTGATATTGTCTCTCTCTGGTCATGTGACCTCAAGGTCCCCCAGCTCAAACAACCAGGCCAGGAAGCAAGTAGCATCTCAGAGCCCATTAACCCCAAATCCTGAGAGAGAGCATTTGAAAAGCCTGTGTCTAATGTCCAGTCAACTATGACCAGGGCTAGAGTCACACACATGGCTGCTGGGGAGTGGAGACCGTGCTTAGAAAAGAGCTAAACGGACCCCCTCTAATATCCAGCATTTTCTCCTCCAATGACATCACAGGCATAAGACACATGCAGTTCAATAACAGCTTTTCAGGAGAAAGAAACTCCGTCACAATGAACGTGCCCACCCTGAGAAGCTCCTGGTTTCAAAAACATGAGAAATGTCACCTGTATACCTGGAAGGGTGGACGCCAAAACATTTATAATGCTTACCTTGGGTGTGATAATGGTGGATCATTTTACCTTCCTTTCACTCGTATCTATGTTCTGTTTTGTTTTGTTTTACAACATTTTATTTTAAATAAAAAGAACACATTTTATTTTAAATAAAAAGAACACATTGGAATGTTCTGGGATCTCGCTGCAATTCTAGAATTTGTGCATTTGTTTCTCTTGCTCGTTACAGGTTGGAGCCAAAAAAGCCACCCCAAAGATGGACCAAGAAAGAGAGAAGCTGAAGAGAGATACTTCTAGCAAATCCAGCCAGAGTCTTCTGTTCTCTAAGCCTAGCGGAAGGAACTAGAATTGTCGCCCTGCCCAGCTTTACGTGATCCTCCGTGAGTCGAAGTGACTTTTCTGTGTCAAAACACTAAGATACTTTTGTAGGACTTTAAAGGTTGTTACCCCGGCGTGTTGCTTCCTAAACTGGTTTTTTGTGCAATGCTACATTTTGGAGTGTGTGGGAAGAGGGGTTCTTTATAAAAATACCTACGCACGTACACATATTCAAGCATATGAAGAATACAGGTGTGAAACCCAGGCTCCTAGGCCCGGTAGATGCAATTATGTGGTTCCACATTTGAGTCGTGACATATCACACATCACACCACCAAGAAGCGCCAAGAAACCCACAGTCAAGAAAACCCGCGATGGACAGTGTCCACAGGACAGAATGGTCACCTCGGGGCTGATAGGGCCATGGTATAGTGCATTTATATCTGAGGTGATTTTAATAAATTTAGAACGCCAATCCGTTTTTAATGCTTGCATAATAAAGGCTAACATTTTGTTTTGGCACTCTGCCATTTTCAAAATACTTCTCATCTAATCCTCCCCCAAGCCCTGGGAGGTACGTAGCATTATGCTCCACATTTAACATGTGAGGAAGCCGAGGCCCAGCAGGGTTAAGTGGTCTGTCTGAAATCACACAGCCAGTAAATTCAAGAGTTAGATCTAGAACCCAGATTTCTAATTCCATCTCCTACTTACCATTAGATGGCCCAGTGGTGCAATTCCCCAGCCATAAGGACAGACCAAGGACCCAGTCACCAAAGAGCACACACTGCCCAGGTGGACACACCCCTGCTTCAGGGTGTATGGAGAGACCCTTATTCTCCGCGCTCCCCTCTCTGCCTCTCCCGTGGTACGCCCTCTCTCTGGCCACCCGATCCCTTTCTGCCTCTCTACTGTAGCCAGGACCACCAAATGCAATGGGAGGAAGAGCCAGAAGTCGTGACTATCATTGATTTATTATTTTTTAAAAAGCCGCAATAAAAATATTTTGATATTTCAAAACCAGAGGCATTCTTTATACCGATTAGAAGAACATGGGAAAAATTATTCGTGTGATGTTCCACTGAAGGGCCGTCCGACACAGAGTTAGGATCTAAAGTCAGTGAGAAAGGCGAGCATTACCTGACCTGGAAAAACACTCGTGAAAATTCTGGAAATTTTCCATAAGGAATCTGATATCATTGATACTGTATCATAATCCAAACGTCCAAAACGGCAGGTTTCTGACCAGCACCAGAAAAGATCACTTGGTCAGGCAGTGGTTCAAGCTGCTGGCTCATGTTTTGGAGCCAAATTACGTAGGGGGAAAAATATGTTGTTTGTTGGTTGAACATGCATATTCGAATTTGTATAAGTTAAATGTAATGCCTACATGACTTCTCTGTATTTTAGGTCTTTCAAAAGACGCCTTAATTTTTATCATATGAACATTACAACCCATAATGGCAAATTTCTTTTCTTCGCCTCTCGAACCAGCTTTTTGGGCATTTCCTCAGCCACATGCCCCTTTCTCTGAGAACACACCCCACCCCCAATCAGGTTTGCCCCATCTAACAATGCTTTCTTGGCCACAGCTGGTTGGCTGAGCAGTAGATACCCTACCCAAGCCAGATCAATCAAATTTCTCTTCTAACTCAAGCTGGGCCAATCACCACCTCTTTCTTTGGTGTTTGGAAGTAAGACCCTGGAACGCCACTCAAGTCATTAGTGGTGCCGGAGCTGAACATCCTGGTGCAGTCCCAGGGCTGGGGTGGCCCTTTCCCCTCTTGCGTTTGGAGAAGCAAAGCCAGTCTCCAGAGAGAAAAGGCTGGAGTAGACGGGTAACTAGAGGAGACAAGAAACCAAGACCCCCAGGGAGACAGTGCAGCAGATAGTACAAGCCCCTTAGTCATCTCCTCTCTGTGCTATGTAAGTCGAAGGCTAAACACCTTGATTTCCCGGCCTCCCTTGCAGCTAGGGCCGGCCATATTGTTCAGTGCTGGCCATTGACATGTAAGTAAAGACCACTGGGAGGGCTTCTCTTCTGGACTAAAAGGCAGGACTTCACTAGGAGAGAGCTTGTTGCCCTTTGTCCTTTTGCCTTGTCTCCTTTTTGTCTCCTGGAGCTCAGACTTGGAGCCGGAGCAGCCATCTTGGGGATCATCAGGCAAGAGGCAAAGCCCGCCTCCAAGGACAATGGAGTGGAAAGACGAGGAGGGCCTGGGGGGCATCCCTGTGTCCTGTACCGCGCCTCAACTGCCTACCTCTGTACTTCACGTCGTGTAAGAAAATAAATCGCCTATTGAAGCCACTGTAGTCAGGTGTACCTGTTTGTGCTGTAGAACAAAACACTCAAAGCTTAGTGCCTGACAATGACAAATACTGATTATTTCTCACGATTCCATGAGTCACACTGGGCACCTGTATTGGTCTGGGCTGGCTGGGCTCAGGCTGGATGGTTTAGAATGACTTCATTTACATGCCTTGTCACCAGCAGGAAAGTTGGGACAGGACAGTGGTCTCAACTGAGGGAAATTCCCCCCCCCCCGGGGGACATTTGACAATGCCTGCACACAATTTTGGTTGTCACAATTGGGGGACAATGGCTCTATTATCACCTAGAGGGTAGAGGCCAAGTATACTGCTCAACGTTCTACAATACACAGGACAGCTCCCCACAACAAAGACTATTTAATCCAAAATGTCAATAGCAGCAAGAATGAGAAACCATGGTCTAGAAAGGCCTCAGCTGGGACAGTATGTCTCTGCTCGATGTGATCTCTCACCAGCCAGGTGGCTAGACCAGGCTCTTTCTTATATGATGAGCTCAGGTTCCCAAGAGCAGCAGGACAGAGCAACCCCAAAGCGTAAATACTTTTCAAGTCTCTATCTGCTTTACCTTTGTTAATTTCCAGTCAGGCAAAGCAAGCCACATGGCTAGAGTTGACTTGGGAGGGGCTCCAAATTTTTACAATCTACCCACATCCAGAGTTCTGTTTTCTGACACTGAATGTGTTCCAACTGATGCTGAAGGCGAAAGTTGGTTTGCTTCCTGTTGACTTTCTGGTTCCTAGTCTCTTTCCTGCAGAAAGCCAGTTCCGACGCCTGCCCTTGGGTTCCACTAGAACCCTTGTATCACTCAAAACTATTTCATAAACAGCAGAAACCTCCTGTGGCTAAGTTAAGCAGAGAGGGAGTTATCGAAAGGGAATGAGGAAGGTTAGAGAATCGAAGGGCAAGCAAAGCTGAAGAGTCAGGACAGGCAGACACCGGCTTTCCTTCCCCCATAAAAGCCCCCTTTTTGCTCCAGCTGGTGTGAGTTTCTATTATTTGCTACCAAAATGACCTTTTCTAAGACACTCTGCTATATGACCCTCTCTGAGAAGCCACCAACAACATTTCCCCCGGGGTGGTATCAAGGTACAACAAGGGACCTG
Source organism: Rousettus aegyptiacus (assembly GCF_014176215.1). Lineage (NCBI taxonomy): Eukaryota > Metazoa > Chordata > Mammalia > Chiroptera > Pteropodidae > Rousettus > Rousettus aegyptiacus. The sequence goes on from NW_023416284.1 coordinate 8,879,792, forward strand.
CAGTCCCCAAACCCTCCCAATCTTCTGAGTCCCCGAGAAGCTAAGACAAACAACTTCCTTCCACCCTCTCCAGTGGCAGCCCATTTGGTTCTCGGATTCGTGACTTTGCAGATAAGGTGCCCTGCGCTAGCAGCTTGGCAGAGCCACCAATGCCTGCTGTTGTGGAAACCAGAGTCTGCGGGGAGGAAAAAATAGCTTCCGGATCTACATTCCAAAGCACACTCCTGATAAGCGAGTGGTTTCCAGTTTTCTAGGGTCTTAGGAATGAAAGCAGCACCCCGACACGCAGAACCCCCAAACCTGCTAATGCCGCTGTGTTCCTCTGGTCCATTCTGGGGCCTCCGGGAGCCGGAGTCCGGGCGCCGGGGAGGGTAGACTATCTCGGCTTACCGCTTGGCCTCATTGCCATCGAGATGTGCCACTCACATCCGTCTGCGCAACGTCCTGAGTTATTTTGGGGCCAATCCATGACCTTATGTGCTGGCTTTTGTTTTTAAACATTTTTCTTTGCCCATCTGTGCCCCCAGGAAGCCATCACAATGCCTCTGTCCTGCGGTGTGAAGCCTTCGCGGGCTTCTTGCTTTCAGTTTTCTCTCATTTTCAGCATATTGCTTTCATTCCTAAGACTTTAAGAATTTGGAGGCAGAAAACTTTATCTCATGGCTAACCGTGGTCTTATCATCACAGAAATCAGAGGGGCCCTTTGACTGATAAATCACTTTTATGGTTAAACGACCAGACTTCGTTCATTCAGGATGAATGAAGGGTACCTAGTCTGGGTACCTACTATGCTCCAGGTACTTATGATACTGTGCTATGACCTCATGACCTTGGCATTTGCTCCCCTTTCTTTTCACGTTCTGATCTGCCGCTCTCCTGAAAGGGAGTCGAAATCATTAATTTACTGGATGCGTTGCATGGGAGAGCCCACCTTTGACATTCACGTCCTCTCGTTTTGGCTTTCTGTGCGATCACTGCTGGGCATGCTGCAGAGAGAACTGTATGCAGCAGCGACCCCCTCCTGAAAGTTTCTTTGTGACTTTCAGCAGTGATTTTCTTTGTGAAGCTTAATAGCTAATAATAGCAGACTTTTTACAGTGTCCTCGCCAGCCATCGGACACTACACTAAGCACAGTCCAGACAGTAACCCACTTAGGGCTCACTGTGCATATCACTCCTGTTTTACCTGTGAAAAGGATGAGTAGGTAAGTAACCTGCCCGAGACCAAGAGCCAGGACCCAGATTTCGTCCCTTAACTGCTCCACTGCCTCGCTCTCCTCCGCAAAGACCAGGAACCAGCTGGTTATGGGTGAGGATAGGGTCGGCAAACTTCTTCTGTAAAGGGCAAGACAGAAAAAGCCCTTTATCTGTGAAGGGCCATTTACCTTTGTCATCACCACTCAACTTGTTGCAGCAGCAGAATACTAAACGAATGAGCGTGGCTGTGTTCCAATAAAGCTTTATTTATAAAAATAGGCAGTGGGCCAGATATGCCAAACCCATGTTAAATGCTCACCCAGACAAGATTATCTGCTGTTGCCTGTTGCCTGACAACCAGGGAGCCAGATAATCAGCATCTCCATCGTGGTGAGCTTTTGCTATATGCCATGTACTGCGCTAAATGCTTTACATGAACACTTTTTTCATTTAATTCTTTCAAGTATTCCAGGAGGAGAGAATTATTGCCATTTTATAAGCCATATGACTGAGGCCAGCAAGGTAAAGTCACTTGCCCAAGGTCACCCCACTGAGATTTTCAAGCTCTTAACCATGACACTGCACTGCCTCTCACCATCGGAGCCCTGCACCTGGACAACAGGGAGTTTTGCCAGCGGGTCTGGAGACCTGTCTTCCGCTGGACCCAGCATGAAAGAACCAAGCCTTTCTGATCTAAACGTCCTTCTTCTATGCATCCTGGTTTACTAGCCCCTTTCTGGGAGTCACATGCTTTCTTTAGTGAATACCTGAGGTCAGGTGTCCCTGGCCTAGGCACTGTGCTCTTCCTTCCAACTGACTCTGCCTATCTGCATTATGCAAATTTTACAATTTCCCTGTCAGTTCCCCAAATTCCCAGGTGCCTCTGCAGTGGCCACATGAGGTGTTTATCTGTACCTTCCATTTATTCCTTCCGCCCTGTCTGCTGAACAGAGAGCTCTAAATGACCTCTGGGCCATAATGATGCCCAAGGACCATCAGGTCATCTGGCCCCAAACTCTATCTGATGCTGCTGGCACTGTCCTCAGAGGAACAGGGAACAGACACTTGAGAGGGTTGTTTTTTAAGGTCTCCTGTTAGCTTTTGTGTTGAGTCATGCAGATGCATAGAGGTGTCACTTTAGCAGATTCTCTTTCTTGGTGGTGACCTTCGGACCTGAAAATGGGCCACCGGAGGGGACACTGAGAAGACACCCAATCTGTCCCCGGCCCTCAGGAAGAGCAAACCATCTTGCATTCATTCAACAATTTATTTCTCCAGCACATTCCTTGGGCCAGGCTCCACAATGCATACTGAGGAGCCAAAGTCGAACCAGACAGGCACGTAAGTAGGTCCCTTGCCCCAGGAAGCTGTGTTGGGCAGAGAGGTGGTGTTGGATATTTTATTAATAGGGTCATTGTGGGTCCTAATAAGTGCTGAGCCCCCGCCAGAGGAGGGCTAGCAGGAAGATTTGTAGCCTCTCTCAGTCTGCCAGCGTGGGGGCCGGCAGATCTCACTCTTCAAACTGGCTAGTCCTGCTCCTCCCCACCACCCACGACCAGAAGAATTGCAGAATCAGAGCCTGGTGCCCCATACACTTAATGAATGTGACTTGATTGCCTGAATGTGGACACGCACTGCTTTCTCAGCATAGTGGAAGAATTGTAATCAGCTGCCCATATTATTGCCATCTTGGAAGGGGTCCAGGACGATACAGCAGATGCGACATTGCTGGATTTTCAGCCACAAGGTACACACACGTGTACTCTTTGAGAGTTTAAAACAGGCTATAATTCAGGCCTGTTGGGTATTGAACTTGGACACTGGGGGTTTGACCGAAGCAGAAAACACACTCAGCTTTTTTTCTCCAGCCTCCTAGTTAGTTGGACGTATGCAACTAATTCAAAAGACGATCCTGGTTTTCGGGTAGATTCATCACATCCAAGATAACCACTGAGACAGAGTTCTACAGATACATGGCTCGGTTCCTAATGACCTGCATACAGATGCGTCTACCTGCAGCTATTCCCATCATGCCGTTTTCCTCCTGCCTGGCTCAGCAGCCCCACAAGCACCTGCCTGGCACAGCCCCTTCCCCGTCGCACCCTTTACACAGCTTCCGGACTTAGCAGGAGGTGAGATAGCCTCTGAAGCCAACCAGGCCGTGACCCCATTCCCTACTGTCACTCATCCAATTGCTCCAAATGTGTACGTGGGCTGTCTCTAAATCATGACCTCTGTGCATCTTTGTCAATCCATCAAGAGTTTCCTGGTGACCACAGGGCGTTTGCGATGATTAATTAGTAAGTCGGTATTTATAGTGCTAAGTGAGTGCTGCCCTTGGAGCCAACTTTATCTCTGATGGCCTCCCTAATCCCTTCTTGTTTTCCCAGCGTCTCAGGCTGGAGGGACCACCCAGCTCTGTCGGGCTCTGGAATGAGCCTCCATATCCACTCCATCTGCCCCAACACCCGAGAGCTCTTCCCAACCCCTCCTTGCTCCTCTCCCCTCTTTTTCAAAGTGCTGTCGTATTTCTTAATATGACTTCACCCCTCCCCAAAAGACAGTTACACAAGTAGATGTGGGAGGAAGAAGAGAAACATTAAGTCGATGATGACTAAGCCCGCCTAGCTCCCTTGCCGCGGGAATACTGTCAGAATTGGCTCCCTCTCACCCCTGCCTCTGTAAAACTCCATTACCGAGGGTGTGATTTTTTTTCCTGACGATCATTCTTTCCACATGACCAAATGCTTTAATGCATAACCAGTCCAGGTCATTTCTTTCTGCCCACATCTGTGCTTGGGCCACAGAACTCAGGGTCATTCGAAAGTGATTTCCCCTAATGAACGAGCAACCTACAGTTCCTGGGAGTTTTGCAATCTCATCGGTGCTCGGCAGTTATCGCTGCTTTTCTTTTCTTCACCTCTCCTTTGATTTTTGACAAAGTGCTTTTCCCAACATGCAAGGCCAGGTCCAGGTCCTACAGATGGGGCAGAGCGCCGTGCAGCCTGAGCCCTCATCCCGTAGTCTGAGCCTCACAGCTCTAGAACCTTGAGAACCTGTGAGAAAATCACCCCAAGAGCTGTTAAGAGGGCTCACCCTTCAAAGCACTTCCTGAGCTCTGCCTGAGTATAATAGCAACAAGTTCTGCTCCCCTTTTATAAGATGCAATATGTAACGAACAAGATTTCATTTACCTGTGCCTTGTGGAGGCTGCCTGGCCTCCCGAGGGTGGAGTCCACACAGCCAAAATGAGTAATTGACTAGGGCGTTTAATATATACAGCCCGTGTGAATAATGCAAACCAAACCCCAGGTTTCTCACATATATGTAAGTTGTATTTGAAGAAGGCAAAACCCTCACATAATCTCTTCACCTATACATTTGCTCCCACATCAGGCAGATGCAAATCAGTCTATAACAAAGGCAACCGTATTTCATGCAGACCTGTTATAATTCACAGGTTAAAGTAAGTTGAGGTTCACTAGATTTTTAAGTAATTAGCAGCTTTGTGAGAATTGGACAAATCGAAGCATCTGCAGACAGAATTTTTAAAGTTTCAATCTACATCATCATGTCCCTAAGTCTTTTGCATTCAATGAAGGAAAAAAAAAACTGTCGGGACCTTCAAGGCTGCTTATGGGAGATAAAGAAAACTGCTTTTTGCAAGTAGCTAGGACAAACTGCTCAACCCCACAGAAACTTAATTCCAAACTTTAAAAAAACAAAACCATGTCATTTAAGCTGAACATCTTTATTGGACTCAGAAACAATCTCGAAAATAAGTTAATGAAAATTTCATATTTTCTGAACAGGTTCATTCTCAATTATTCTTTTTTTTTTAATGCCTTTTAAATTATTTCGGCAATGTTTGTAAACAATGGCAAATTGACAAATGTCAGTCGAGGGTCTGTTCTGTGCAAATCACTTTGTAACAGCTGCTGGCTTTACCTTCTCAAGGGCTCTCTGCCTATAGAGCGTAGGTTCTTTAAGCCCTGTATCCATCTCTTCTCTGCACTTTGACGTGCAGGAGCGGGTTCTGCTTAGGCGGCTTCGGCACCGTCCTAACATTTTAGAGAATGAGCATAAAATACAGTCCTCCTTCTAGATTAGTGATTCTGAAACTTTTCAGGGAGCAGAACTCCCCTGAGTGCTGTTAAAAATGCAGAGTACTAGGCCCTACCCCAGAGATTAGTTTCGTCTGTCTGCCTGGATTGGAGCCTGGGACTCTATATGATTAACTAGCATCGCCCCCTACCCCGCGCCCGCTCGCGGGTCCTGATGCTGGGGATCCCGCAGCTTTGCAGTTTGAAGGTGACAGACCAGACAGACCACAGAGAGAAACCGCACGCCGCGAGCCTTTGGTCAGGACAGGTCTCCTCTGGGGCCTCACTGAAATGGCAGCGTCAAGATCTCCCTTCTGGACCTAAAGCAGAGCCGCAGGCGACAGCAGCTATTCTGCAAAGTCATCCATGTGATGTGCCGGGCCGGGAGGGGGAGAGGACCAGCCCCCCTCCCCCGTTAGCTCTCCCCCTGTCTCCGAACATCTTCCAGGGCTGAGGCCCAGCCCCGTCTCCCTCGCAGCTGCGGGTCCATCCTTTTCCAAAAGATGGAGCAGCTCCCGCTGTGGTTAAATCTAAACGGGGGTTCCCCGCTCACCAGGGCCACCTTCTTCACAGCCCTGCAACCCTCATTGACAACGCCGGTGTGTAACAACCAGTCGTCTCCATGGCAACCGACAGGGTGACACGGACACAGTATTACGACTATACGGCGTTGGGATTCCAGAGGAGATGGGGGCGACCACCGCCTGAGCCCGTGACCCACACCCAAACTGCAGGGGAGGAGCCCCTCTCCCTTCCCGCCTCGGTCCTGGGCCCCCAGCTCGACCTCTCCCGCTCGGCGGGCGCGGCGAGGACCGAGCCGCGGGATGGGTTTTGACGCGGCCTCCCAGTCTTACTGGAAGGATGGTGGCGGGCTCAGCGCCCCCAACACCCTGGAGAGCCGGCGGTCTAGACAGAACCGGCGCGCGCGGCGCGGGGCCGGGCTCGGGGGCGGGGCCTGGGCTCGGGGGCGGGGCCTGGGCGCGGGGGCGGGGCCCGGGCGGGCCCGCAGGGGCGCAAGTCCCACCTCCGGGGGCGGTGCCTGGCGCGGGGCGTGTCAGGAAGAGGAAGAGCGCGGCAGAGGCGGTGCGGGCGCGCGGCGAGCCGGGGCCGGGCCGAGGCGAGCGCCGCGCGGGCCACCATGGCCACGGACGAGCTGGCCAGCAAGCTGAGCCGGCGGCTGCAGATGGAGGGCGAGGGCGGCGGCGAGGCCCCGGAGCAGCCCGGCCTGAACGGCGCGGCGGCGGCGGCCGCGGCGGCGGGGGCGCCGGACGAGGCGACCGAGGCGCTGGGCAGTGCGGACGGCGAGCTGAGCGCCAAGCTGCTGCGGCGCGCCGACCTCAACCAGGGCATCGGCGAGCCCCAGTCGCCCAGCCGCCGCGTCTTCAACCCCTACACCGAGTTCAAGGAGTTCTCCAGGAAGCAGATCAAGGACATGGAGAAGATGTTCAAGCAGTGAGTGCCCGCGCGACCCGGCCCCTCCGCCCACCCCACCAGCCGGCCCCAGGCCGCGAACCCGCCACTCTGCGCCGCCCCAGGACCCCTGCTGCCCGCCACGCTCCCCCAAACCCCGACACGCCCGGGGTGGAGACCCCGCGACCCCTTCCAGATAATCACAAGGCTGCGGAACGCGCCACCCACCACGCATGTGGATCTGGGTACCCCCAGCCCCTGGCACGCGACCCCAGTACACCGTAGGCGCACACACGGAGTGAGGAACCCCCGCGGCTCCTTCTAGATAATCAGGAGTCCCCGCGAGCCCCCACTACCGCCGCATACATGGGTCCGAAAACGCTGGGTCGCTGGCCTAGGACCCTGCCCTGTTAGTGACGCTTCCCCCACCGCCCTACACCCGTGCACACCGAGACTGAGGACCCCGTGGCCTCCCTACCTCCCCCAACAAGCTCCGCGAATTCCCCATCCCCACCCCCACCCCACACACGCTGGTCACAAACACCCACCCCTTAGCTCCTTACCCCATGTCACACACATTCCTTTCCTTGGGGTCCTTTTATTTCCTGTTTCTCTCACATACCCCTCAACATAGGTTCTGGGCAGAGACCCCCTCTCCCTCTTCGCCTGCAGTTATGCAGCATCTGCTGGCCAACTCCTGTCAAAGCCCCTTCAGCCCCTCCCACCCCTGCCTGCATCCACTGTTAACCTGGACCCCAACCCTCAGGTGGTCTCCCCCGGGAGGAATCCTTCAATCCCAGCACCCCCCCACACACACACACACACACACTTTGAAGTATGTACGGCCTCCTTCCTCTTGCCCTCACCACCCTCCAGACTGGGCAGCTTGGTAGTCACTGCCCCCTCACTCCCCGCTTCCTGTTGGAAGTCCCCATCTCTGCTTGTCCCCTCCCCTGTGCCCAAAGCCTCACACCTTCCTATCTGACTTCCTAGTTGCTCTCACCCGTACCCTTTTCTCCAGATAATTCCATGCATTGTGCCCTCAGCAGGTTGGACCGGTTCCCCCAAGCCTGTGGGCTTAGTTCTTGCCCCCCAAAAACCCTTAATATCTCTGTCGAGGGACTAGAGAGAAGGGCCTCCAGGTCCTCTCTGGTCCATCCCTGGGTCGACACAGTGGGGATGAAATGGTCAGCCGCCCTCCGCTTTAGCCTTGTTTGTAGGAGGGGGATTGAGGAGGAGGGGTGATGGGGTGATGGAGGCATCCAGCCACCAACCCCCCCCCCTTTGGTACCCTTCCCCACCTCCTGTTTCCAGTCACCTTGCCCCTGGCTTCTGGAGGGGACACAGCCCAGGAGTACTGGTCTGGAGTGGATCCATCCTGAGGCTGAGTCTAGCTAGGGTGGAGGAGTCACGATCTCTCTACTCCCCAGAGACAGCCCAAGGCCAAGGGACAGGTGCTGGGCCCACCTTGCCTGAGGCAGGAAGTGGGGCAGGCAGGGACCGTGTGCCTCAGCCCTGGACAGCTGACGGCCCAGACTGCAAGCAGGAGGCCCAGGAAGGCGGTGTTTTGCAACCCCACAGCTTGAGAAAGGCTCTTCCCACTTCTAGCACTTGCCGCAGCTGCTGCTTCTGCATTTGGCCCCGACGACACAGGGGAAGAGGTTTCTGGTTCCCAGACTTGGGTGGCCAGGTGCCCCATACTTTTCCAGGGGCCAGCCTGGGGGAAGACAGTCCTTGACTGTCTTCTGGGCCACTACGTGCAAGTCCCAGGGCCTGAGGAGCTTGCCTCTGTGACTCCAGGATCTTGGTTGGGAGTTCCAGAGTTTCTTCCCAGCTAAAGACTGGCACAGTCAGGAGAGCAGGATTCTCAAGGAGGAAATTTCCAGGATTTCTAGGAGGTTGAGGCTTCTAAGATTCTGGCAGGATTTGATTGCAAGTTCCTTGAGCTCAGGGTGGATATAGCTTCATCGTCTCAAACTTCCTTGTAGAGTGTGTCCCCCGCCTCACCTCCACTCCAGGGAGTGCAGAGGAGATTATTCAAAGGCAGCCAAGATCCCTGTATCAGTAGTACCACCGTCCTAAGGAGCTCATCAGTTCCTTCCAGCAACCCCAGGACAGAAGCATCATCATTCCCATGGCACAGCAGGGAAGTCTGGCCACAAAGAAGTTAAGTAACTTGCCAAGACCACACCAGCTAGAAAATGATGGAGCCAGGATCTGAACCCAGGTCCGTGACTCCAAAACCCATGGTCTTCCCTTCTGGGTTTTCCGTCACAACCATCCACTTTCATGTGGGAAAACCCAGCCCTCCCACACCCCCGTCCGCGTTCATGGGTGATTTCCTGCCTCATGGACCCACCGCCAGCCCACATCTTCCCCCAGGGCCTTCCTTCTCTTAGACTTCCACAGCACCTCTACCCTACGCCCCTCCTAAAAACGATGGAGCTGTTTGGGAGAGCCCAGACACCCCCAAAGAGCAGGCACGGGGAAGGCTGCGGCGGGGTGCATGACTAGGGGAATGGTCTTGAAGCTGCGTTTACAGAAAAGCTTACTCTTTACAGAGGCTGTTTTGGGTGTGTGTGTTTGATGAGGAGTACTTTGATGAAGATTAGGGGGAGCTGAACCCCCTTGCAAGCCACTTCTTGGCACCGCTGCCCGTTTGCTGGGGGTGGGGAAGGGTGAGGGAGCAGGAAGGGGCCAGGGAGCTGGATTTCTAGGGAAGGAAGTGCTGCCCGCCGGGGGCCCTGGCAAGAATGAAAAGCTGCAGATTTTGTATTCAGGGAAACAAGGCTTCACTGTGCCAGCCGAGCCCAGCCCCGCGAGTCCGGCTGTGAACAGCCGACAGACAGGCTCTCAGAACAGGACAAAACCCCTGTTCTGCTGCTTCTCAGAACAGGACAAAACCCCTGTTCTGCTGCTTCTGTCTGCGGGGCTGCAGCCTCCTGGGTCCAAGCAGGGCCTGAGGACCACAGCCAGGGCTCTGCTGAGAGACTCCCACCCTGGTCTCCAGCTCTGTGGCAGGGAGGAGGGAGCCTGGCCCTCCTGGGAAGCCATGCACCAAAGCCAAGTGCAGGAGATGGGAGGTCAGAGGAAGCCGGAAGCCGGCCTTTCCTTGGGGGCCAGGAGCTGGGAAGCCTGGGCTTCTGTCCTGGCGCTGAGTTCCCAAGTCCGCCTGTGCTCCCCGGTCCTCAGTCTTCACATCTGTAACAGGAGCAGGCTCAATCCGACGATTCCCAAAGGCACTTTGGCAAATGACCTTACTTCTGGGTGGCAGAACTGCCTTCCATGGTCTTGCAGTCCATCTATTCAGTGTTGGTCAGCAGATAGTTCCCGAGGGCGGGGATGGAGCGGGGAGAGAGAGGACCGAGGGAAGATAGGCTCTCCGCCATCACTGACCTCCCGCGATGCTGTGCAGGTCCAGCTGGGAGAGACCTCGAGGGCTGACTCCAGCCCTCACCCCCTTTTACGGAAGAGGAAATTGAGACCCAGAAAGGTGTAGTGACTGGCTTGGGGTCACAGGGAGGTTTTCGGTGGCCGAACCAGAGCACCATTGTCCGTCCGCACAGTGGGGAGAATGGTCCCTGCTTCTGGGAGTGAGGCTCGGAGGAGGGGGACACGCGTATAGCTCTGGCACGGTGCCAGGCACGTGCAGACACCACCTCAGCGGCACCCGGACTGTCAGTCCAGGCCCTCCCTGTGACCTCTGGCTGCGGCAACCACCTCAATCCCACCGTCTCTCCACCTCTCTGCCCAAACATCTAGAGCTGTCTCTGGAACCCTCCAGGCAAGGCAAGGAATGGTGTGGCTCTCCCCGCCCCCCCCCCCCCCGGAGAGCTTCAAGGGGGCCCACCTCCAGGCTGGCAACAGCCTGCCCAGGGCTCTCTGGGGTTTCGTAAGCTGAGACCTGCCGGACAGGTAGGCAACCATGTAATGCTGAACCTGCCGTGGAATCTGAGGAAGATGTCCTAGTTCCCTGCGTTGCCCAGCCTTGTCCCCAGCCACTTCGTCTCATGACCCCGTGCGTCAGAGAGGCAGGCTACCCTCCTTCTGGATGCCTCTTCCCTCCCCACGCTGCCCTCCCCTCCTCCACCTGCTCAGACCCTTGCCTCTCCTCATGCCTGTCCTGGAAGACAGGGTGGTACAGTGGTTAAGAACGGGACCCTTGGACTCTGCAGCCCTGGGTTTGGGCAAGGGATTTAAACCTTTCTGAGCCTCAGTTCCTCTTCTAGAATAGGGAGAATAATAGCGCCCAGTTTACAGTGATTGTTACAAAGTTCTTAACGCAGCACTTGACACAAAGTTCCTGTCACCATCATCCCCAGACCTGGCGGTGCTTCTCTGGGCTGGCACCAAGGTAGCTCCACAAAAGCCACTGGCTCCCTCCACTTACCCCCCCATGGAGCTGCTGGGCTGGCGGCAACCCTCTGGCTTTGGTAGGAAGTGACAGGAACCCAGCAGGAGGACCCTTTTTTCCTGCTGAACAGCCGCTTTGATTGACAGCTACATGTGGCTTTGATAAATAACAAAAATAGAGAAAGGAATTCATTATCACGTAATTACGTGGAAGGCAGGTGGCAGGGAAAAAAAAAACCACACACGCACAGCAGCTCTGGAGTCATACAAAAGTGGGACTCTAGTGCCTGAGCGCCACTGCCCAGCTGGGTGACTCGGGCAGGGCGCCCTGCTTCTCCCAGCCTTAGTGCCCCCTGGGGCTACAGAACCGACCAGGTGACGTTCTGAGGATCAGGTTTTAAAAGTCCGGAGCCTTTGTAGAGTCCACCACCATGTCCCGTCTGCGGGCTGTTGAAAACACAGATGATGATTCTGAAACAGACCATGATGCAAGTCCACTCCTTTGCTCATTGATCCCGCAGATATTTTGTTAAGTTTCTGCTGCGTGCAGGTCCCAGAGAACCAGGGAAGGATGAAGTTCCTGCTCTTGAGAAACTTAATCTCCAGAGAGCAGCAATGTATAGGGGCCCTTGGGGATAGAGAGGATGAGCCCCCAGGGCTAGGGCTGGAAGATTCCGTTTCCTTATTTCTACCATGAGGGCTGAACGTTCTCCGCCAGGGCGCTATGACGATGCGTTCTCCACAGCCGGCCCCCTCCACATCCTCCTGTGTCGAGTGGAGGAGTCACCAGGTCCGGCTGCTCCCGAAGGAGCCTGTGCATATTATTTCAGAAATCAAATTTAATCCTCAGACCCATAGAGGTGGGTATTATCATTATCCCCATTTGTCAGATGAGGAAATTGAGGTTCAAGGAGGCTGTCACTTGGCTGAGGTTATCATAAGCAGCAGAGGCAGGATTAGTACCAGGTCCGCCCACAGGGAGCTCCAGAGGCCAGGTGAGGGCTGTGTTTGCGGTTGGGGAGACAAGGGGACTCTGAGAGTCCCAGGGGAAGCCCTCTGGGGGCACAGGGGGTGCAGGTGCAGCAGCCAGGAGCCCGGCTTTCCAGCGAGGGTGGATTTCCTGACCTCAGCACTCGGCCTCAGCTCTTTCTTCTTCCCTTCTGATTCTGAGTCACCTTTCTCCTTCCTCCCCCAGGCGTTTTTTGTTCCCCTTGGCCGTGTGCCTTCCGGGCCAGTCTTCTCTCCCCCCCTGCCCTCTGGGCCCAAGGCCTGGCTTCAGCTGTTAAGGGTCCAGGGTCCGGGACCTCAGAGGTCAGAGGCCCTTTCTGCAAGGAGAGCCCAGCCCAGCTGGAGGAGGGAGGCACCCTGCCACCTCAGCAGGGACTGTCCCAACACCCTGCAGCAGCCCAGTTCCCTCTGACTGCCGAGCAGCCTTCGCCTTGGCTGACTTCTGCTTTTCAAGGACTTCAGAGAAGTGGGGGTGGCGTGCCAAAAAGGTGCAGCTAGCAGGGAGCCGGGCCGATTCCCGAGCTGTGTGGAGACGGAGCTCCGGCCCTTGCCAGCACTCCCGAGCGAGAGGGCCACTGTCCTCCGCCCCATTCCAGGCACCTTATCTCTTGTTTAATCCTGTCAGATTATCATCACCCATTTCACAGATAAGCGACTGGGTGGGTCCCAGGGAGATTTATGTGACTCATCCAAAGCCACACAGCTAGTAAGGAGTGGAGACAGGATTCGAACTTGGGCCTGTCTGACTCCCAACTCCCTTGCTCCCGGGGGACCCAAATAGAGCAGCATCGGCATCCCAGGAGCGGCAGACACTCCACAGGGATGTTTACACGGACGCTCAGGCTCCACCCCACACCTACTGGATCAGAATCTGCATTGTAACAAGAGCCAGCAGTCTGCACTTTGTTTATGAAGTGCTAGGCCCCCCACAGCCATCTCGCCACCACTCACCTAAGGCTGACCTTCAGGTGAGGCGAGTTACTTAGTTACTTAGTGTGAGCAGCAGGGGGATAACCAGTCGGGAGGGGGCGGAAGGCTAAGCTACATAATAAGCACTGGGCTCTATTAGGCATTCAGTACGCGCTCTGTGCGGTCGCTCCTGTAACAGTAATTATTATTAAGAGCTGGCAGGAAACCCACTACAAGTGAAGGGAGGCGCCCCTCCCGGGCTGGGGCTCAGAATGTGGTGGTCGAACCCCAGCTTGGGGTGTCTCGGAGCTCTGACTGCCCCCAGCAGGCCGCCATCAGCCTGGGAGGCTCCCGCTTGACCCTCAGAGCAACACGTATGCGCTTACGTGTGCACACGCTCGCCCGCCCTGGGTTGACACAGGGTGGCAGACCGAGCCTCAGATTCCGCAGATAGGAACGAGAGGAAGTGGCGAGCGGCCGGGCTTTCCCCGCGTGAGTCAGGCTCCCTCGGGGTGGGGGCGGCAGGAACGGAAGGGCACTGCCGAGCAGAGCAGTCGTCACTGCGCGTGTGGGCAGCCACCTGCGTGGGGCGGGGATGGGGGGACAGGGCCAGGCTGGCTGTCACAGCAAGGCCGGAATGTTCCTGTCTTCCAGAACTTTCCTGCCCCAAGGGACCTGCCTTCCCATTTTGCAGGACAAAGAGGAGGGGCCTAGGAGCCACAGAGGTCTCCCCAGACGGGGTGGGAGAGGACCGGGTCTGTGAATGCTGAGGCCAAAGCCAAGTGGGCCTGGGGGCTCCTTGGTCTAACAGTCTGGCCTGCTGGGGACCCACAGGGACAGAGGGGCCATCCGCGAAGGCCTGAGGTGGCAAACAGCCCTCTACTCCCAAACCAACTGTTCCCACCCCACCCCCAACCCCCCACCCCCGTGCGGCTGTGATAACTTCTCCCCGTTCTGCCATCCTTGTACAGCACAGCTGACGGGTGGGGAGGGTCGTGTGTGAGGAGCAGCTTTCCGCTAGACAGTTCCAAAGCCAGCGTGCGCTGCCTGCAGGAATGGGGCAGGCTCCTGCCCTCAGCGGCGTTCAAGGCACCAGGCAGGATCACCGCATTCGGAATCTGACCCTCACGAACGGCTAAATGAGGGGGCCTCCCACGTCCCCCCCGACCTGAGCATCACTGGCGCAGACTCTGTGGGCATCAGGACATACATAGCATGGTAGTTAAAAGCGTGTGTTTTTCATCAGGGCTGGGTTCGGACCCCAGCTACGTCCCTGTCAGCTGTGGCCTTGGCCAAGCCACTTCCTCCCTGAGCCTTAGTCTCCTCGTCTGTACTATGGGGATATTTATGGCCACTCCATGGATGTGACACAGTGCCTGACGCCTAGTCAGTGCTCGGCAAAGAGTGGCCCCTGATGACGTTCTTAGGAAACGGGGACGAGCCCTAGGTGCAGGGCCGAGGCATCGGGGCTGAGTGCTGTGGAAGCCAGCCACTGCCCGCCCCCATGACTCCTGGTTATCAGAACTGGGGGAGGAGGAGCAGCCAGCTGGTGGGCTGTGCTTAGCCCAAAGGAGCAGAGTCTGCCTGGGTGGCGGCCGGCTGGCTGCTCCACTGTCAAGGGCAGATGGGAGGAGATTTTATCACCAGCATCCGGGGCGGCAGCTGCTGAGCCCTCCCTGTGGAGGACCGTTAGGTGGCGGAGGGAGGTGTGGGGCGGGGGCCGTGGGGGGGTGGAAAGCAGGGAGGAATGTGGGCATGGTGCCAGGTGCAGAGCCTCCCTCCAGTGCCGGAGAAAAGTGCTGAGCTCCAGCCCTGGAGCCTCATTGCCGGTCCTGCCCTCCAAGGCCGGCCCCAGGCCAGGCTCTCAGCTCAGCCTCCCCAAGCCCTGCAAGTTTGAGCATTTGGGTCCCTCCATGGGACCAGGAAGAAGAGGCAGGCAGGGGGCAAAGATGTTGGAATCTTGCAGTCTGCCAGCTGTGTGACCATGAGCTGGCTGCTGCCCACTCTGGGCCCCAGTTTCGCCACATAACATGAAGGGGGGTAGGCCAAGCTATCCAGATGGGTCTTGTGTGCCCACTCTTTCCCTGATCCTCCGAGCGCCCTGCAGGCTCCGGTCCAGCTCGGCAAGAGGGCTGATGGATGGGAGGGTCTCCCCAGCCGGGCCGATGCCCGTTTCCAGCCATCGTAGAACATCATTCTCTCCTGTACCTGCTGGTGGCGCAGTGACAGCTTCCCCCTTCGTCACCTCCCTCCCTCCCTGTCCTCTCTCCCTCTGCCCGGGGAGAGAGCGAAAGGCTCTGTTCTCTTCCACCTCCCCAGGTGGCAGGGTCGTTGAATCAGGCCCCATGGCGGGGAGCAGGACCCTCAGAGGAGGGGTAGCTGCTTTAGGGCCCTCTGGGGCATCCTGTCCAGCCCCTGCCTCCAAGCCAGGCTACAAGCACGTCCGCCCAGCCATGCACCATCCAGACTGGTGTCCTAGGAAGAAGCCATTGTATTTTCTGTAATTATTATTCTTATTGTCAGTCACCATTATGTGCGAAGTACTTAACATGGTATCTGGCACACAAATTCTCAATAGCCACTGTTGTTATTATAATGAAATTAGCAAGTTTGAAGCATCTGTATTTTATATCTATAATCTCATGTAATCTTTAATTCTAAAGGTAGGTATTAATAGTAATTCATTTTCATTTTATTATTATTGTTATCGCTTGTAGCTTGTGTTAAATGCTCACTATAGACCAGGCTCTGTGCTAAGAATCAACTTGGATTGTCTCTTTTGATCTTTGCCTTAATCCTGAGATGGGTCCTTCGATCTCCATGATGTAAATGGGAAAATGGAGGTTTGTGGGGACAGGAGGTTTGACCAGGGTCACTCAGCCAGCATGTGGTCGATCTGAGGTTTGGACCTGGTCAGTCGCAGCAGTGTACTTTCGAGGTCATCCTCGATCAGGCTAACCCTGGTACCGGGCTGGTCCAATGACCCAGAGCTCGCCCACATCAGAGTCCAGAGTACATGGAAGGTGCCTGCTCCCTGGATCTCACAGTATCACCTCCTCGGGGGCCCCAACTCCCGCCCCAGCACCTGGCCTCTCCCTGACCTCTGTCACCGCCCCTTGGCGGTTGAGCCGTTGGCACCGCGGCCATCCCCTGCATTGTCCCCCTGGGGCCCGGAGCCTGCCCGGAACGGAGCCCAGACCCAGTAATTGATTGAGCCTTGATTGACACGGGCGGCGGTTGGAGCCGCAGCCCAGCCAGGCCCGGGAGCTGCCAGAGCCCGAGCTTCCGTCCAAATGTGGACACTTTATCTGTACTGTCTCTGAAAC
Organism: Rousettus aegyptiacus; assembly: GCF_014176215.1. Taxonomy (NCBI): domain Eukaryota; kingdom Metazoa; phylum Chordata; class Mammalia; order Chiroptera; family Pteropodidae; genus Rousettus; species Rousettus aegyptiacus. The sequence continues at coordinate 8,896,098 of NW_023416284.1, forward strand.
TGAGCCACCCCAGGCTGCAGGAGAAACCCTGCCACTTGAGCAGTAAATAAAGCTGGGCTCAGGAGAGGGGTGGGGTGGCAGAGAGAGTGGAGTGTGGGGATCGCAGGGACAGGGGTCCGGATCCCTGGCCTGCTGGTCATCGGGCCAGGGCCCTCACCTCTACAATTCTTGTTCCTTCATCAGTCCCTTGAGCCTCAAGGACATAATGCTGATTTCCCAAGTTTGCTGGGCACAGAGGTTATAAAGAGAAAAATGCCTGGCACATAGTAGGAGCTTAACAAAGGTAACTAAATATCCTTATAGTGGGGGAAGCTGCCACTTCTAGAGCCAGCTCCATGTGCCAGGCACTGTGCTAGGTGCTTGGCGTGTATAAACTCCGTCCTCACAGCGACCCTGAGAGGGTCACCGTCATGCCCGGCTCCTGGAAGCCAGCTTCCTGCTCCAGCCCTGACACGTCACCGCTGGCCATCATTGAATCCCAGGTTCAGAAAGTGGCAGGGACTTTGTTTTCCTGAGGGGCACTGAGGGGGGGCGTCCAGGTGACTTGCCCCAGGAGGGACTGACGCCCTTGCCAGGCCACTCCCCACAGCGCTGCTCCAGCACCTGTCAGGGTCGGGCAGAGGCCGCCCAGCCGCCGCCCAGCCCCGTACCAACTGGCAAACAGGCTCCAAAGGCGGAAGGGGGAAGGGGCTTCGCTGTGCCCCCCTTCCCCCCAGGGCCCCTCCAGCTCTGAGTGGAGCCTGACCATGGGACCACGGGCCTGCCTGACCTTCCCGAGTCCCTCAGCCCTCTACCACGTCCTCTCACGTGCGCTTCCGGCCCAGCTATGGCCACTGCCCACAGGGGCCTCTGGCCCGTCCGCCCCCACTCCGGCCGCATGGCGGGGAAGGAGGCCTCAGGCCCTGCGTTCCCAGACGCCCGTCTTCCCTGTGCTGCCTCACTTCCAACCACTGACTCACTCGCGAACTATTTATACCCCGGCACAAATGCTCCGCTCGGTGCTCCCAGCAGACGTCTCTGTTCTGCCGGCAGCCCCGGGACAGGTGGAGAGGGCACAGAGGAAACGAGCAGGTTTATGAGCTCGGCGGATACCGGGTGGAGGCCCAGTGCCTTCCTTTACTGCTCCGTGACCTTGAGCTGGTCCCTTAACCCCTCTGCGCCTCCCTTATAATATCAGGTTATTCTGAGGATTAAGTAGAATAAAGTTCCGGGTACAAAGATGGATTTCAAAAAGTGGTTGCTCTTAGATGTCCAAGTCACGTGGCGCTTACGTGTGACTAGAGAAGGGGATGGGAGCCAGGGAGCCCTGTGGGGGGCAGAGGAATGAGGTCTGTGTTTGTGTAGCAACTCCAAGTCTCCAGGACATAGGTTTCTGGAACTCAGCCCCTCTATGTCACGCTGCTGCCACCAGCACTGTCACCCAGCCAGCTTTTGAGGCCTCGGTGGCTGTGCACAAGGGTCCCCTTTGCCAGCTCTGAGACCACTCCCCCCAGCCACCAGGAGACAGGCAGGTGTTCAGTTAGCCTGCTAAGAGGACCGGGCTGCTCCGTGTGACCAACGCCCACATCCGTGTGACCAACGCCCACATCCGTGTGGCCAACACCCACATCCGCAGCGCTGTGTGCTCCAGGCACCCGCAGCTCCAGCCAGGGGACAGGGCACGCAGGCCAGCTCTGACGCACGCTCCTCCCGCCGGGACGCGAGTCTACAGGGACATTTAGATTCCACCTCCCACCCCATCCCTGTCTCTGCCCGGCTGTTGGTGGCAGAAAAAAGGAGACCTGCAGTGCGCAGGGCAGAGGTACCCCTCCAAGCCTTTGCAGCACGACCCCCCCAACCCCGCCAGCCATCTCCCCACTGCCCCCTACAGGCATCCCAGAACACACCCCAGGCCACTTCCAGGACAATTAGAGGTGGACCTCCCTTATATGACCTTGGCCCTGCCCTTGACATGTGGTGCCTTCTGCCTCCCGCCTGGGTGCAGATAGGAAGTGGGGAAATGGTGAGGCCAAGGTGTCCCCCAAGTGCCCGTGGCCGTGCTGGTAAGCCAGCTGGTCACGGAGACGGGTGGGTGCTGACGGTGCTGACGTCAGAGCACCCTCCGACCCACAGCCCCGCGTACTGTGAATTTGTGTCACATTCAGTGCAGGGAGGCTACAGTTTCAGCTCCCTTGTGCAGCGGGCTCGTCCAAAACAGTACTGTTCCAACATGTAGGAGGCTGCCAGGCCAGATGGTGAGTCCCCCGTTATCAGAGGTAACCAAGCTGTTGCCGGGCCACAAATCAGGACTCCACCTGGGCTGATGTCCCTTCCAGCTGCGATAGGATGACATGTCGGTAGGCGGAACCCTCAGAGCCCCGAGCTCCTTGTGTTCTGGCTTGTGACCACCCTGACTGGTCAGGGGTGAGGAGCCAGGGTGTCCTTAGGCCTCTCTCTGTGCCCACAGGTATGATGCCGGCCGGGACGGCTTCATTGACCTGATGGAGCTGAAGCTCATGATGGAGAAACTCGGGGCCCCCCAGACCCACCTGGGCCTGAAAAATATGATCAAAGAGGTGGACGAGGACTTCGACAGCAAGCTCAGCTTCCGGGAGGTGAGCCCACTGCCCCTGGGGGGCTGTCCCTGAGGGCTTGGTGGCAGGGGGAGACCACCCCGTTTTGTCACTGAGCAATACTGTCCTTGAACCGCAGGTGTTGAATGGCTGATAGATGGCTGAGTGAGGCTCAGGGGGCTCCTGGCGCAGGCACCGGTGGTGGGGGTCTGAGATGCCTTAAGTGAGAAGGAGGGACACCCATTTCATCGCGTAGGGAGCCCTTGCTGAGTGACTGCTGTATACCTGACCCCATGTGGGCTCTGGGAACACCGTGAAGGGCCCTGTGCTCCAAGCGTCCCGGAGTGGAGAGGGGGGAGAAGCCCAGGGCAAAATGACACGAAGCCGGGGACGAGGGGGGCACGCGGAGGAGTGACGTGTACTGCGGGTCCCAGAGGAGCTGAGCACCGTGCCGGGGGGCTTCGCTCAGTCCCCACTCTGACACGCGGCCCACAGGCATGCCTGTTCTGTGGGGGAAGAAACGCAGGCCCACGGCCAGCCAGCGAGCAGTGGGGCTGGACCGCAGGCCGCGGGGGTCCGAGGCGGGGGGTGGGGGCGGGGGTGCCTCCCGGGACTGGCAGGGCTCGGGCCAGGCCTCGGAGGGAGCAGGGAGGGCGGGAGAAAGGTGCCAGGCCTGCGGGAGGACAAGCGGCAGGGAGGAAAGGGGGGCGCAGCACAGGGTCAGGACACGGGTTCAGCTTCCTCCCTCGATTCCTGGAGCTGAGAGTCGGGGCGCGTCTTTTCTTGTCTCTGACATTCTGTAAAGGGGGGCCGTCATCGTGCACCTTTGAGGACTCAGTAAGTGGGATTGAGAGTGAATTGGTTTGGGGAACAGTATAGACAAAGATTAGAGGTAAGTTGAGGCCATGTCGTCGAGTGTCTTGATGGGGGCTGAGTATGGACAGAGCAGGCTTGCCGTAGCCCCGGATTCTGGGAGGGCAGGAGACGGGTCCCCTAGCCTCCCATCGTACAGATGGGCAAACTGAGGCCCAGGGAGGCAGTGGCACGGGGCCTGCGCAGGCACACAGCGTGGAGGGGGAGGACCCAGCCCTCTGGCTCCCAGCCCCGTGAGCACACCTCCTTTTTCCCAGGGAGGCCAGGCGGGGCCTAGCTGTGGCCAGGGACCCGGCCTCTTCCCCTCCCGCCCTGACGCCCTGTGCTTCCCTCCCTCCCTGCCGCAGTTCCTCCTGATTTTCCGCAAGGCCGCGGCTGGGGAGCTGCAGGAGGACAGCGGGCTGCACGTGCTGGCCCGCCTCTCCGAGATCGACGTCTCCACCGAGGGCGTCAAGGGGGCCAAGAGCTTCTTTGAGGCCAAGGTAAGGCATGGAAGGACACGTGGAGCCTAGGCTGGGATTCGACCTGACCCGGCTCAAGGACGGGGTTGGCTGGCCAGGTGTAAATAGGACCGTGGGTCAGCTCTCGGGTCAGCTCCCCCCTTCTCGTCCCCGCTGAGGCTGTCAACAAGACATGGAGAGCTGACGCCCCAGTTGGGCTGGGCAGGGCCCGCTGTGTGCCTTGCTCTGTCCCCTCCCATCCACACTGTGATCCTTTCCAGCTTCCCCTTTCTCTCCCTGCCCTGGGTAGGTGAGGGGTATAGGTGACGGAGACTGAGCTGCCCCTGGCACGCAGAGGCGCTGCCTCGCAGAACTGGGCCTTGAAGGGTGGGCCTGGGAGAGAGCAGGGCAGGCCCAGAAACACGGGCTCCCGGGGCCTCTTGGAGACAGTAGCCCCTCCAGCCCCAGCCTGGAGGGGGTTTGACAGACCCCAGAGGCCACCGTCACGCACAGCACCCTCCCCTTTCAGTACACGCTGACGTGGAGGAAACAGGTGTGGCCCCTGGATCCTGCCCCCCCCAGGGCCCTGGGACACCCACCTTCCTGTTTCTCCCTCTTCCCATGTTAGCTAAGAGCAATCCTTCCAAAAGCCGCCTCCCACCTCCTTCGGGGCCTTGAGGGCGGAGGGGGCGTTTCAGGGTTCATAGGTGGGACCAGTGGGCAGCCGGGCTCCCCCGGACAGGAGACAGGAGAAGGGTACATGAGAAGTTACAGGAGCCGCAGTAGGCGACAGCCACTGAATGTACGTTCTCTCTTTCAACCCTCCCCACGGATCCATGGGGTCAGTTAGTGAGCCCCAGGCTCTAAACGGAGAAACTGAGGCCCCGAGGGGCGAATGGAGTGCCCGGCCCAGGGCTGAGCTAGCAAGCAGGGGAGTTGTGCAGGCATTGCTGGGCGGAGCCCAGGGAAAGCCCATGCTGGGAGGCCCCACCCCGCCAGCCCTGAGGCCCCTCCCCCCCACTCCACCCAGGTCCAGGCCATCAGTGTGTCCAGCCGCTTCGAGGAAGAGATCAAGGCGGAGCAGGAGGAGAGGAAGAAGCAGGCGGAGGAGATGAAGCAGCGGAAAGCGGCCTTCAAGGAGCTGCAGTCCACCTTCAAGTAGCGAGGGGCTGCGGCCCGCCCGCCTGGCCCCCGCCCAGCGCCCAGTCCAGCCAGCGCGGGCGGGAGGGCGGACAAACTGGAGGCCGAGCCTGAATGCTCAGCTCTGTCTGAAGGGACCATCCTAAAAACCTACAGGTGTCTGTGAGTGAGGCCACGTGAAGGGTCTCACAGACGTGGCCCGACCTCTCCCCGCTCCCTGCCACGGACCCTGTCCTGAGACCGTGACACCAGCGCTGGCTCCCTGCCTGGCCCAGACCACCCTGGCATCCCCGAGTCTCTCTGGCACCCCTGCCCGCTCCAGGGCTGCACCCTGCCCTCCACACACACCCCTCCACTCCCCTGTGCCTCTCCCTTTCACCTCCTCCCCCCCCCCCCCCGAGGCCTCCTGCCCTTAACCCACAGGCCGCACTGCCCTCGGCCCCTTTTCAGACTGGGGGGAGCGGCAGACGGCAACAATCGTGGCCGGCTCCATAGAGTGGGACCTACGGAGCTGATCAGAGGCACAGGGGTGCCTCAGCCCCAGCCCAGTGCCTCCAGCCCTGCCTCTTCTCTGCTGGAGTCAGGGGTGGGGCGGGCGGGGAGAGGCTCCTGTTTTTGTGAGAGGACCCAGGCCCCTGGCATGCCACGCAACCCCAGCTCTCGGGGGCCCAGCCAGGCAGGGCGAGGGGGCAGCTGTGTCAATCTACCTCGCAGGCCCCCACTCTCCCAGCCGTGCCATGTAACACGGGCAAGGAAGGCTCTGGGGCGAAAGCACCACCCCCTCGTCCCCCTGGGACAACCGGGGATCTCAGGGGCTCTGGCGAGAGCAGCGTAGGGGAGAGGGATGGCTCCTTCCCTGGGAAGGAACCAGCGCCGTCTCCTCCAGGAGGCGTCTAAGAAGCGCTTGGCGTGCTTGGCACGGACCAGGCAGCGGGGAGCAGGGGACCTCGCCCAGCCCTTCCACACCACCCTTCCCCAGGTGACACCCCCACCGCCTCGCCACCAGCGACAGGACCTGTCCCATCACAGCCACCTCCGGAGGAAGCATGGGGACCCCGGTCCTGCGCCCGCCCCTGTGCCGCGCGTGTGTGTGCGTGCGTCCGTGCGTCCGTCAGCGTGCCGTGAAACCGTGCCCGTCACCCGGTCCAAACAAGCGCGCGGCCGTCAAGGCCCCGGTTATGCAACGTTCGGTGTCATGACAGCGTCACTGCTTTTTACACTCGATAACTCTTTATTTTAGTAAAATGCTCCAAGAGTCTACGAAGCTCCCGTTGGATCTGCAGAGGTTTTATTTTTTTGGCCTTAGAATCTGCAAAAATTAGGAGGTACTGACCCCGGTGAAGCAGCCTTGGCTCTGGATTGCGTTTGCCTTAGCGGATATGTTTATACAGAGGATATAAAAAGTTCTTTTTCTTTTGGCTTATTGCTCTTTTATTCCTCCCTTCTCACCTCCAAAAAAAAAGCTACTCCTTCATTCGGTGGTACAATTATTTTTTTTAACTAAAATAAGATAAAATTCTATATTCTTATGTGCGTGTGGTTCTTGTTGGTTGGTGGGGGACGGAGGGGGTGGGAATGGGGAGGGGGGAGCAGGGGTGAGGACATGCGGGTGCTCAGGTGTCTCCTGGGTCATGTCAAGCCCGGGGGAAGAAGGGACTCATCCTAATGGGACAGGTCGAGTCTGATGTCTACCTGCTGTCACCAGACACTGGTTACAGGTGTTAACTCATGTAATCCTCGAAACCAGCCCCTGACGTGGGTGCTGTTTTATCTCCCAGAGGCGCACAGGCAAGTGGGTCAACAGGGTGCAGGCCAAGGCCACCGAGCCCACAGCCCGGGCCCCTGCCGTCCAGCCACGCTGCCTGGTGAGTTCAGAGGGGGCGTGAGTGTCCGTGAGGCCGTGACACACAGCGTGATGGTCAGAAGTGGTACCAAGGCTGTGGGAATTCTGGCTTGATGCACCTTAGAGCTCCCCGAGACTCCCACAAACAGATACCCCAAGCCTTCCCCACCACACACGCAGGAAAGAGCCAGGTGCTCCCAGTGTGTGTCTTTGGACAGATCAGGCTCCCACTGGGTCCCAGTCTCCATATGAGCGCTGACTGGAGTCTCGAGGTCTTCCCAGCCCTGTGGTTTCCAGGTAGGGCACCCCCGCATGCAACCTGAGTGGGGGCTCGGGAGTCGGGGTTTAGGCTGAGCACCACTGCCTCCAGGTGGCCGTGGGTGGTACTACAGCAGCCGGGAGGCTGTCCTTTGCTTCTCTGGCTTCCTCACAGGGCGGACGTGGGGAGGGCTGTGTCCTTGTGTCTTTCCTGAAGAATGCCACCCCTACATGCCACCTGATGCCTGAGACGCCACCATCATCAACCCTGCGTGTTAGATTAAGCAGTGCCTTTCACCGGCCTTGCCGAAGGAAGGATATCAGATTCCTAACATTCTAATGAAAACCGTCTCAGAACAGAGAGAGAGAGGAAGGGCTAAACTTCAAGCTCCAGAGTCCCCGCCCAGCTGGCCCAGTGATGGATGTGGGCCTCAAGCCCTCGGGATGTGAGAGATGGGCCAGCTGTCCCATGCCAGGGCCCTCCACTCACAGGTCTCAGCTGGGAGAGGGCCCTCAGCCTCAGCCTGCAGAAGACCCGCCCGACCCCCAGACTCCCAGCCAGGGCGGAAAGCGCAGGCTGAGGAATGAAGAGCCCCCAAGTATTCAGGGACCAAGAGTAGAAAGGGAGAGAGTTCCTTAGAACCCTCCCCAGGTCCTGGCCTCTCACTGAGACTCCCCCACTGAGTCCCGGCCCTCATCACCAAACCCAAACCTGTCACTCAGCCCCCGAACCCTCTCTGAACTCACAGTCCTTCCATCTGGTCTTGAAGAGAAACTCAGCCAGCCCCCCCCCCCTACCCTTTGTGGCCTCACTTGGGATGTAACAGCTGCCACCGAGAATCCTGTCCCAATGACTAACACATATGGGTCCCAGGCAGTGGCACCTGCCCTGTTTCTCAGGCTCTCACAGCCCCGCCACTCCCAACCTTGGCGTGGCTTCTCTTAAGGTTCCCCCTCCCCTGAGACACTCAAAGTGCCCAGGGTCATTTTTCCAGCACAGTCTGACCCTGGGTGGCTGAGGGACACTGAGCTCCCAGATCCTGGGAGGTGCCAATGCAGCCCTGGTTCAGCGGGATGGGGGCGGGATTTGAGCATCCTCGCACTCTCGAGTCCTCAAGTTCATTTGGGGCATGGGATCCGTAGAAAAGAAATCCTTTCCCGATCAAGCTCTCGCCCAGAACTAGCTCCTCATTCAGGGACACTCCAAGTTACCACCCTGTCCGGCTGGGACCACCAGCAGTCCCAGCCCTAACACAGGGCCTAGACGTAGGAGGTGCTCGGCAGATGTGGGGGGGGGGGGGTGAGGGAGGGAGGCATGAATGGCATCCATGTACATGGTGTATCAGCGCCCCACAGTCTGGGCCAAGGGAGTCACATCTTTAAGCACTCAAGTTTATCCACCTCCAAGCCCCACCCCTCAGTCACAGGAAATGCATGCCCCCAGGGCTCCCTCCTACAGTAGACAGGAGCCCTCTCTGCTGGGGCTGCTTCTTCAGTCTTGGTCACCGTGGCCAGAAATTCAGGTCAGCCAACCAAGTGGCACCACCATAACTTGGACGGTCTGAGCTACTGCAGTAACGGTGTCCTCTGACCCACCGCTCCCTGTGGTGGGGCCACATCGGGAGGGGCCCAGCTGCTCCAGTGAGAACCTGGTTTTCTCCCCCGCTGCACCAAGACACAGCTAAAGCCACCTCCAGGGCCCGGAGAGGGTGCTCACAGTGACCCACAGGACAGTCCCCAAAGTCTCTCTCAACTGTGTATAACCTAAGAAGGGGCCACCATCAGTGTTAAATCATCCATCAGGACAGTGGAGCCCACGACACCTTTGCGGCCCACAAAAATGTTTGGGTTTCTTTTAAAATCATCAGGAAAAAAAAATGAATATAATCTAAACTGGATTATATTCATCTTTATACCCATGCAGTCATAAACCATCATTTTTTAATATTTTTAGATAGAGGAAGGGGCCTGCAAAAACAAAAGGGCCCAGTGACTGTCCAGACTCTAGCTTCCTCCTAAGAACCAGATGAAAATGACAATAATAGTAACTTCCAACACTCGCATAGTGCTTGCCATGTGCCAGGCGCTCCTCACAATAGCCCGACGTGGCAGGTACCATTTTTTTTAACCCCTAGTGTTATAGATGAGGGCGTGGAAGCACAGAGAGGTTGAGGCACTAATGCGAGGTCACACAGCTAGAAAGCAATGGCTCTGGGTTTTCCCTCCTTCAGGTGCATGGTCCAACGCTAGGCAAAGCATGTAACGCCCCGTCTTCAGCATCTGAAGCAGAGTGAGGTGACCTCCGTTTTCTCCAGGTACAATTGTCGGTGCTGCCTTACATAAAGAGCATGTAGCATTCTGAATTTCTTTATTCCTAAGATGACCCAGCCACTTCTAAGAAGTATGTGGATGAGTAGAAAGGGGAGGAAAAGCAGAATCTAACCAACCAGGCTGAAGCTAGGCCTTGGGGCAAATAGGTTAAACCAGATGCTCCAAGGGGCAGACTGACCCCAAACTGCTAGGGCACACAGTGCTTTGGACCCACACCAAGTGTCGTAACCCAGATCTGCCACTTGACCTTGACATTCGAGTCATGAACCCTTAGGACTGAAAGGAGCCTATGGCTGCATCCGGTCCTGTTTCTCCGTTTTAGAGACAAGGAGATTGATGGGGCCTTGCAAAGAGACAACTGACCTGGCTCCAGGTAGGAAACCGGATAATTGGTCACCTTCCAGGGCTGTCCATGCTTCAGCCTCCATCCACGGCCTAGGGAGGAGGTGCTGGAAAAAAGGGGTACCCCCAAGCCCAGAAAATATTAGTCGAATGAGGGAGAAAGAAAAAGAGAGAAAACAACAGAAAATGAGGAAGGAAAGAGATGAAGCTATAAAAACAGAAGAAATCGGGGTATCGCGGTCATTTAAAGCCCCAGACCAGCATTAGAAGTGTGTCTTCCAATCCTGTTTTGGTCTATCCCAGCTGTATGACCGTGGACAGTCAATGACCCCTGAGTCTCAGTGGCCTCATCTTTAAGGAGTGTCTACTTCATGTTGTTGGGAGAAGTGATTACAAGAAGCATCGGGCACCATGCGTGGCACATAGTAGGTGCCCAATAAATGATAACCGAAAGAACGAGTTATGGAGAGAGAAGGAGAGTAGACTCCATGGAGGGTGGGGGCAAAACCTGCAAACCTCAAAATTTGCTCTGTCTCAGGATATCTGGGAAATCCATGCCTCAAGCCAGGCCTAGCTTCCGCCCGAATTAAACAGTAACCGCGCAAGGTCAGGGAAAGGGCCTTGCCAGAACAGGTTTCTCTCCGAGGGGTGGCTCAGCCTTGACCAGGTGCCACCCCCCCACACACCCTGGCCTATAAGTGTGTTCCCGCCCACCTCCGTGGCCATCGGTCCTGAGCACACGCGACATGCTGGGCATCACAGTGCTGGCCGCGTTTCTGGCCTGTGGTAAGCTGTGGGTTGGGGACCAGCTGCAGCCCATGGACTATGAGCATGGGCTGGCCTCCCAGGGACACAGACAGGAGCAGGGGGCCCTCTGCTCTCCCGGGCTCCAGGAAAGGAGCTTAGGGGTCCGATGTGGGTTCAGATGCTGCCGACGAGCTATGTGTCAGATGAGCCACTCGTCCACTTGGCAGATAGAGCTGATGACCTGACCTCCCCGGGTAAAGACTAGGCGGAGATGAGGTGAGATGAAGGCCAGCAATGCCATGGACCCCTCACCCCGGGTCTCTCCAGGGACCACCGGGGCCTGCTCCTGCCAGCGTTGGCCTCTCTCCGCTGGGGATCCTTCGCTCTCCCTTCTGTTTGGAGCCTTCTCCCCAGATTAGGAATCAAGGAACCTGGCCTGAATGTCACTCACTCTCATCAGGACCTGGACGAGCCACTTCACCTCTCTAAATCTCACCGGCTCATTTAGCAAATGAGAGAGCACTTGATTAAGAGTCCTAGCTAGCAACAATAACGGCAGTAAAAATAACAGCGTCTCTGTTTATTGAGCGTTTACTATGTGCCAGGCACTGTGCTAAGCAAACTTTTGACCTATAGGAGCTAATTTGATCTTCACGACTACCTCAAGAGGCAGAGCCTATTAATACCTGCATGTTACAGATACGGACACCAAAGCTCGGTGACTCTCCATATCTTGCCTAAGATCACATGGCTGGTTAGTGGTAGAGCCAGAATTTGAGTCTGGGTCTGCCGCACTGCGGAGTACATGATCTTGGCCGCTCCACACAGCTCCCAGCTATGAGAGTCTGGGACTCTGCAGACTCAGCGCTCACACACCTCCATTACACTGTGGCTTTAAAAGGGACAGCAGGGTAAGCGTAAAGGACACAGGCACACGGGGCACTTGCAGGCTAGCCAGCCACCTTTCATTTCCTCCAAGGAATGAAGCGTTTCCTCTGTGCTGGGCTTTTCGCTTGACTCTTCGTAGGCATCGTCTAATTTAGTTCTCGCCAGGTTAATTCTATCCTTCCCACTTCACGGAAAGGGAAGCTGAGGCCCAGAGAGCTAGATGGCTTCCCCAAAGTCATGCACTGAAATCTGAACGCATGTCTTCCCAGCCCTGAAGTCTATGCTCTTTCCCCCGCCCCCTTCCCCAACGGGGTACCAGCCCCACTCACCTGTGCTCTTCCTCTCCTGTGTCCCCCAGCCTCCGGCTGTGGGGTCCCCACCTACCCGCCCAACCTATCGGCCCGAGTGGTGGGAGGAGACAATGCCAGGCCCCACAGCTGGCCCTGGCAGGTACGTACCGCTGCAGGGGTGGGAGACGGGTAGAGAGGGTGATGGGGTAAGCGTCCCTGGGGACTGACATGTGGCCCTTCCGCACCCTCCTCCAGATCTCCCTTCAGTACCTCAAGAATGGCACGTGGAGACACACCTGCGGTGGCACCTTGATCGCCAGCGACTATGTGCTCACGGCCGCCCACTGCATCAGGTAAACAGGGAGGGCGCCCAGAGGAGCAGCCTGATAATTCTGCTTTCATGGAGCACCTACTACACTCTCGGGCACGGGACGAAATGAGCTGCTTATATCCAGTAGCTCTGATTTCATTTCTTCATTCGACAGTATTTACCGTGCACCTACTATGTGCCAGGGAGCACGGCAGTGAGGACAGAGTCTGTGCTCTCGGCTAGCTTATTTCTAGTGGCAGACAGGGCATCAGACCATTAAACAAGTCAATACATAACATATCAAACGGCAGTGAAGAAAAACAAGGCCGGAAGAGAATAGGAAGTATGGCGGGTTCTATTTTAAATGAGGTGGCCGGGGAGGACGTCTCTGAAAAGAAGGTATTTGAGCAAAGACCTGAAGGAAGAGAGGGAAGAAGTCAGCCGTCTGGGGAAAGGGTGCTCCAGGTGGAGGAGGGTGCCTACCCTGAACGTCTGAGGAATAATGAGGACACGGGTACAGCCAGAGCGGAGCAGGGGAGGGGAGAGAGGAGGTGCGTTAGAGAGCAATCCAGGCAAGAGGACGCGGGCAAGAAGCACCGGCGGCCTGGACTAGCTTGTTCTCACCAGGAGTCCCGAAAGGTCAGTTCCAACGTTATCTTCACCGTAAAGATGAGGGAACTGAGGCCTGAGGCAACCCACCTAGGAGTCAAAGCAGACCTGACTCCAAGAACAGGGTCCTTACCCTGGGCCCCGGGAAAGAAAGGTCAATGCAGATGGATGCTCCCTTCTCCCAAACGATTCCCACGGTGGCCACAGAGCTGGGACACCAAAGTTCCCAGGTCCCTCTCCACCCTACTAGCTAGCTGGGGCAGGAAGCCCCCCTGACCCGGTCCCCCTCCTCCATTCAGCAAAACCCTGACCTACCGAGTGGCCCTGGGGAAGAACGACCTGGAGGTGGCTGACGAGGAAGGCTCCCTCTTCGTGGGCGTGGACACCATCTTTGTCCACGAGAAGTGGAACTCCTTCCTGGTGCGGTGAGTGCCCAGCTGACCATCTCATGGACCCTGGGGCAGTGGGGGCAGGGGGGCAGCACGGAAGAAGGAGAGGTCCCTGAGATAAAGCTGCGGTGCTTGGCCTCACCCTGTCTCTGGACACCATCCTTACTCTGAACGGCCAGCAGATGACCCCTTTACAGAAAATGGCAAAACGCTAAATGGAAGGACACCCCTTCCATGCGCATTGTCGGCCGAGAGCCCCCGGAAGGTACACAGGGAAAAAAGACCCAGAGGCCGAGCCAGCACTCACCTTTACTGAGTGCCTACTGCATGCCCGCATTGCAATAAGCACCGCATACGCCATCTCTTATGGAATCCTCACAACAGCCTTAGACAAGGAACTGAGACTCAGAGAGGATAAGGAATATGTCCCAGGTCGCTCAGCTCAGGATGTGTCAGAACCAGGAATCAAACCACGCCTGTCTCGGGTTGCCAGCTTTCAACCTGGTTACAAAAAAACATTACAACTTGGATCCATACATCTTTTATCATCGTAATTTTTTAACTTACTTCAGCTTAATGACACAGCCTGCAGTGGTTTCCAAACGTTTCTGCTCTAGTCTCCCCTCTGTTAAGCCTTTCACAGGTGGGAGAAGAAGAGACCTCTAAAAGGGATGGGCGATGGGGTTCGGAAGGGGATCACCTGTCACCCGACGCCCCTGTCGGCCAGCAGGAAGCTGGCAGGCAGGACGTTTAGGGAGGACCTCGGGTCACCCTTGGCCTGACTCTGGACTCACAGCCCAGGCCTGTTAGCATCGGCTGGGGGGCCGAGACCTCCCACCCACTCAAGCCTTCGCTTGCGATTCCAGCAACGACATTGCCCTCATCAAGCTGGCGGAGCCCGTGGAGCTGAGCGACACCATCCAGGTGGCATGCCTGCCCGCGGAGGGCTCCTTGCTGCCCCAGAACTACCCCTGCTATGTCACCGGCTGGGGCCTCCTCTGGAGTGAGTACGGCCCCCGGCAAATCACGAGAGCCTTCCTGGAGGAAGCAGCTCCCGCGAGCAGCATATCACCCCCCTTTGCCCATCGCTTTTCCTTTTTGCCTGAAGATCTTCAGGCCGTTTTATCTTTGTAATGAGAATCGCCGATAGTTATTACGCACAGACCGTGGAACAGACACTGACAAGTGCAGAGAAAGGGTGCCGTGAGGGTTAAATGGGTCAGAACTTATCAAGTGCTTGAAACAGGGCTTGGCACATACCGAGTGCCACATAGGTGACTACTAAATAAACAGCTTGGGGGTAGGGAATGAGATTTTATGGTCTATCATATGCCCAAATAAATTCTAGCTGAACTAAAAGGTTAAACATGAATAAACAAAATTATGGAAGACTTAGAGGAAAATGCAGATTAATACTTGGGAAACCTTAGGGTGAGACCAAAGGCAGACCTATAAGGAAACAGGAAAACTAAAACCCCAGAATCCAGATTAAAGAGAAATCGCCTCAAAGGGCTACCTATGATTACTCTGCCTCCAGCCTGCTCCCCGTCCCTGCCCTCAGAGGGGTCTCCAACCCAAACAGAGTAGAGTCATTGGCTCAGAGTCTCACCTCTCCATCAGGGCATGTGTGGGGTTCCCATAAAGTTTAACCAGAACTCACAGGGGTCCTGTCCCAGCCCCATCCAGCCCTCTGTTCCCGAAGGCCTGGGCTGACTCCATGGTCACCCCCTACCCCGTTCTCTCCCCAGCCAACGGCCCCCTCGCTGACGAGCTGCAGCAAGGCCTGCAGCCTGTGGTGGATCACGCCACATGCACCCAGAGCGACTGGTGGGGTACCTTTGTGAAGGATACCATGGTGTGTGCCGGGGGAGACGGCGTCATCT